>NW_013674248.1:24882-30688 GCF_000517525.1 Limulus polyphemus | reverse complement strand
CAAGTAGATAAATCTAATAAACTATGTAGTAAACTACCTACACTTATCTGAGTAGATAAATCTAATAAACTATGTAGTAAACTACCTACACTTATCTAAGTAGATAAATCTAATAAACTATGTAGTAAACTACGTATACTTATCTGAGTAGATAAATCTAATAGACAATATAGTAAACTACGTATACTTATCTAAGTAGATAAATCTAATAAACTATGTAGTAAACTACCTACACTTATCTGAGTAGATAAATCTAATAGACTATGTGGTAAACTACCTACACTTATCTAAGTAGATAAATCTAATAAACTATGTAGTAAACTACCTACACTTATCTGAGTAGATAAATCTAATAAACTATGTAGTAAACTACCTACACTTATCTAAGTAGATAAATCTAAACTATGTAGTAAACTACCTACACTTATCAGAGTAGATAAATCTAATAAATGTAGTAAACTACCTACACTTATCCAAGTAGATAAATCTAATAAACTATGTAGTAAACTACCTACACTTATCTAAATAAATAAATCTAATAGACTATGTAGTAAACTACCTACACTTATCTAAGTAGATAAATCTAATAGACTATGTAGTAAACTACCTACACTTATCTAAGTAGATAAATCTAATAAACTATGTAGTAAACTACCTACACTTATCTAAGTAGATAAATCTAATAGACTATGTAGTAAACTACCTACACTTACCTAAGTAGATAAATCTAATAAACTATGTAGTAAACTACGTACACTTATCTTAGTAGATAAATCTAATAGACTATGTAGTAAACTACCTACACTTACCTAAGTAGATAAATCTAATAAACTATGTAGTAAACTACGTACACTTATCTTAGTAGATAAATCTAATAGACTATGTAGTAAACTACCTACACTTATCTAAGTAGATAAATCTAATAAACTATGACACAGAAGATGAAAGAATACAATAAACATAACACAGAAGATGAAGGAATACAATGAACATGACACAAAAGATGAAGGAATACAATGAACATGACACAAAAGATGAAGGAATACAATGAACATGACACAAAAGATGAAGGAATACAATGAACATGACACAAAAGATGAAGGAATATAATGAACATGACACAAAAGATGAAGGAATACAATGAACATGACACAAAAGATGAAGGAATACAATGAACATGACACAAAAGATGAAGGAATACAATGAACATGACACAGAAGATGAAAGAATACAATGAACATGACACAAAAGATGAAAGAATACAATGAACATGACACAAAAGATGAAAGAATACAATGAGTATGACACAAAAGATGAAAGAATACAATGAACATGAAACAAAAGATGAAAGAATACAATGAACATGAAATTCACCAATAAGCTCAATAAGGTATTGAAAAAAAAACAGTTTGCTTTCAAACCACCATAAATAATATTCTAGTTAAAGCAGGATTCTTTAAATAGCTTTGATATTGTGACATTACATTTTTATTTAATAAAATATCATAAATTAAACTTACCAACTTTAATCTCCAGAGGCCACCCATTTTCTTTAGCTTGCTTTCCAAGTTTCGATATAGGGTGGGCAAGGTCAGGGGTAAAAGGTCCATTTACATGAGGTTCTAACTACAAAAACAAAAGCTTACATTTCATTCATTCATGCACGTATGCTGTACATGTATCAAAACATAATTATATCATACTTCTTTGATGATTAAAACACAATAATCATTCCTATTTCTAATTAAAAAACCCTCGTCTTTCATATCATTAGCTTAACAACATAATTTACTCGATGAAAGTTAAATAAATAGCCAACTTAATACTAAACATGATGTTTGGTTACATAGGTTCTTCATTCATGTTTAAAAAAACACAATCTTCCATCTTACACAACCTCCTACTGCTATCTTACCTCACTCAGGTTTATCTCTATCAATCTTCCATCTTACATAACCTTCTACTGCTATCTTACCTCACTCAGGTTTATCTCTATCAATCTTCCACCTTACACAACCTCCTACTGCTATCTTACCTCACTCAGGTTTATCTCTATCAATCTTCCACCTTACACAACCTCCTACTGCTATCTTACCTCACTCAGGTTTATCTCTATCAATCTTCCACCTTACACAACCTCCTACTGCTATCTTACCTCACTCAGGTTTATCTCTATGACTTGGTCATATTCGCATCCTTTATCAGGGGTCAACAGAGGAATAAACTGGTTTGCTAATTCTGCAATTCCTAACGAACATAGATAAAAAGGAAGTCTATTTAAAACTGTTAACAGTATTATTGAACTTTTCAAAACACAATAATGTATTGTCTAAATGTTTACAACAGCACATCTGAGATGCTTATAGCAGATATAAAATATTTTCCTGATGATGTGTAATACTTAAGAGAATCCATGTTGAAGTTATAAATTTTCATTATTCAAAACTGAAATGTATAATATTTGAGAAATGAACACAAAAAAGCTAGACAAAATATTTGAATATCTGACTTTTTCAAAACTGAAATGTGCAATATTTGAGAAATGAACATAAAGTCACAAAAATATCTGATTTGTTTCAAAGTTGAAATGTGCAATATTTGATAAATGAACATAAAGAAAGTCACAAAAAAATATGATTTGTTTCAAAGTTGAAATGTGCAATATTTGAAAAATAAACATAAAGAAAGTCACAAAAAATATCTGATTTTATTCAAAGCTGAAATGTGCAATATTTGATAAATGAACATAAAGAAAGTCACAAAAATATATCTGACTTTTCCCATTGACAAAAGTTCTTTCCAATTTCAAATACCAACAGTAAAAATATTAGCTGAATCATGAGAAATAACCACTGGTATCAAGATACAAACCTCAAATGACAGCTTTAAAAGATTCATAAATAGCACGATGAATTTAAAAACAACAGAATAATAAAATGTTTGTCCCAATGTGAAGAACTTTTTTGTAAGTCTTAAGCTACAATTTTCAAATCGTCATTAAAGTATACAGTAGCCATTGTCACTGTTAGTAGACTATACAATCACCTACTGAAGTCTAATTATCAATAAAGCCATGTTTATTAATCATGCTGTAGGATTAATAGTTGAAAGCTTCAATAATCGTAGTCTTACGATCATAATTTAACTAATTTTCAGAAAACCCACCTTTCCTCCCAGTAGCCACTAAATAGTCGTTCATCCTTGGATTGTATGGAAATATGGACGTGGTGGCTCCAATTTCTGCCCCCATGTTACATATGGTCCCCATACCTGAGTAGAAGTAAAAACACATGATAAACTGTAGTAAAGTATACAAATGTCAAAATATAAGTGGTTGCTGGAAAATTAAAAAAAAACAATCAACATGTCCACATTTTTACATAATTCTACATGTTAATTTTTTTTAACTTAACACAATCTTTTTTAAGAAAAAAATATTTATGTGATCGTTATAATTTCTAAAGATGTCTTGTTAGAATACCACACACACATCTGTATATGGAAAATACTTGATGTATATACCAAGTACACGATAAGACAGGTGAATACTGCACCATCACTCTGATGAACATGGGTGCAACAAATAACCTCTGACTCTCAAAGGGGCATGATGCTTGTCCCCCACTCTAATGAGAACATCATTATTAGTTTGATCGAATGTTCAGAAACATCTAAGTTTATGAACGGCAGCAAATGAAAGAGAACGCCTTGACTATTTGGAAAAAAATGTGGTTGTTAACCTCTCACTTATGCTGACCTTGATAGATTGGATAAGCTACTAAAAAGCAACAGATATCAGACTGTGTTTCAATTGATTATATTATTTCAAAAGTACTTAGAAGTCCACTATCCTCAACTGAATAATGGTAAAGACATTACCAAAAATTTCATATGGCTTGGTTTGAATTCTATGCAAAGTTACACAAGGGCTATCTGCGTTAGCCATCGCTAATTTAGCAGTGAAAGACTAGAGGGAAAGCAGCTAGTCAATACCACCCACTTTCAACTCTTGGGCTACTTTTTTAACCAACGAATAGTGGGATTGACCAACATATTATAATGCCCACAAGGCTGAAAGGGTAAGCACGTTCAGTGATGGGGATTCTAACCTGTAAACCTCAGGTTATGAGTTAAATGCCACAACTATCAGGCCATACTAGGCCTTCTAACATGGCAGCCATCTCAACAAACAAACGTCAAAGCACAGCTTTAATGAGTGCTTCCAGTGCAAACTGTAGATAATTAATGACTGGAAGTGTGCTATGTGGCCTAATGAGTTATATTGGCCATATTTTCGAAACCGGTGGTGAAATAAACATAAGGAGTAAAACGACAAGACTCTTCGTCCTGCTTGATCATTCCAACAGTACAAAACACTAGAGGGAGTTTTTAATTTACTAAAAAGTATGATCTGTTTCTAATCATGTCCTGCCTACAATGCTGCAATCCTACTCTGATAAACAAATGTTCTTCTAAAACGATAACGGAATAATTCACGACAGTTGTGGCCAGGCCATTCACTGGATCTGAATCTGATTTTTAATATTTTGGGGATGAGTTTCAATATCAAATTTACCACAGTAATCTTCTACTAAAACCTGTGAAACAACATCAAATTTACCACAGTAATCTTCTACTACAACCTGTGAAACAATATCAAATTTACCACAGTAATCTTATACTAAAACCTGAAGATTACTGTGGTAAATTTGATGTTGTTACACAGGTTTTAGTAGAAGATTACTGTGGTAAATTTGATGTTGTTTCACAGGTTTTAGTATAAGATTACTGTGGTAAATTTGATGTTGTTTCACAGGTTTTAGTATAAGATTACTGTGGTAAATTTGATGTTGTTTCACAGGTTTTAGTATAAGATTACTGTGGTAAATTTGATGTTGTTTCACTACTACAACCTGTGAAACAACATCAAATTTACCACAGTAATCTTCTACTAAAACCTGTGACATACTAGAGTTTAGTTTTATTAAAAGGAAAATAAAACGAAAGAGGTCCTTTTTGGGATATTGAGGTGGAAGTTTGTACCCTCCCCTTCTGATATTTAACTAATCTTGTTAATTTGTATCCACAATAACTTGACAAATCTAACAGTTCATATCTGAAAGATGTGTAAAAAAAGAGCAAAACCTATTGTGGTGAGATGCAAATGTTCAAAATAAGACCTCTATGTTGATTTAACAGAAAAGTATAATAATAATAATAATACGACAAAATCGACTCAAAAGGTTTACGTGCTTGAAGCTCTTTTTTTTTTATCAGTTACTAAGTGGAAAGAATAGATTGTGATATTGTAACTACAGACGTTGTAACTACAGACGTTGTAACTACAGACATTGTAACTACAGATATTGTAACTACAGACGTTGTAACTACAGACATTGTAACTACAGACATTGTAACTACAGATATTGTAACTACAGATATTGTAACTACAGACATTGTAACTACATACGCTGTAACTACAGATATTGTAACTACATACGTTGTAACTACAGACATTGTAACTACAGATATTGTAACTACAGATATTGTAACTACAGACATTGTAACTACATACGCTGTAACTACAGATATTGTAACTACATACGTTGTAACTACATACGTTGTAACTACAGACATTGTAACTACAGACATTGTAACTACAGACGTTGTAACTACAGACGTTGTAACTACAGACGTTGTAACTACAACATTGTAACTACAGACATTGTAACTACAGACATTGTAACTTACAGACATTAGTAACTAAGTATATTAGTAATACAGATATTAGTAACTTACAGACATT
>NW_013674248.1:17374-23882 GCF_000517525.1 Limulus polyphemus | reverse complement strand
GTTGTAACTACATACGTTGTAACTACAGACATTGTAACTACAGACATTGTAACTACAGACGTTGTAACTACAGACGTTGTAACTACAGACGTTGTAACTACAGACATTGTAACTACAGACATTGTAACTACAGACATTGTAACTACAGACATTGTAACTAAAGATATTGTAACTACAGATATTGTAACTACAGACATTGTAACTACAGATATTGTAACTACAGACATTGTAACTACAGACGTTGTAACTACAGACGTTGTAACTACAGACGTTGTAACTACAGACGTTGTAACTACAGACGTTGTAACTACAGACGTTGTAACTACAGATGTTGTAACTACAGACATTGTAACTACAGACATTGTAACTAAAGACATTGTAACTACAGATATTGTAACTACAGATATTGTAACTACAGATGTTGTAACTACAGATATTGTAACTACAGACATTGTAACTACAGATATTGTAACTAAAGATATTGTAACTACAGATATTGTAACTACAGATATTGTAACTACAGATATTGTAACTACAGACATTGTAACTACAGATATTGTAACTACAGATATTGTAACTACAGATATTGTAACTACATACGTTGTAACTACAGACATATCTATTATCTTTGTTCATCAGAAACATTAATAATATCAATGATATGACTAATCCACATAAAGTATTATACATTAATTATGTAAAAAATAAAGCCCCATAAACATTTTCTTGTTATACTAAATTATAATAACAAGAAATTAAGACAATTAACATCAATAACAATAAAATTTACAATAACAGTCTTACCAGAACATAACACACAGACCTAACCAATACACAAAACAAACTTTTTGTAAAGCTACATAAAAGCTGTATGAGTTAGCTATCTAACTTTTAAACTGACAACTAGAAAAGAAGACAACAGCACCTACTGTTAACTCTGGGGATTAAATAGTCCCTCTTACAATACACCCACTGTTAACTCTGGGGATTAAATAGTACCTCTTACAATACACCCACTGTTAACTATTGTGATTAAACAATCCGTCCTACAATACACCCACTGTTAACTCGGGATTAAATAGTACCTCTTACAATACACCCACTGTTAACTCTGGGGATTAAACAATCCCTCCTACAATACACCCACTGTTAACTCTGGGGATTAAACAATCCCTCCTACAATACATCCACTGTTAACTCTGGGGATGAAATAGTCCCTCCTACAATACACCCACTGTTAACTCTTGTGATTAAACAGTCCCTCCTACAATACACCCACTGTTAACTCTGGGGATGAAACAGTCCCTCCTACAATACACCCACTGTTAACTCTGGGGATGAAATAGTCCCTCCTACAATACACCCATTGTTAACTCTGGGGATGAAATAGTCCCTCCTACAATACACCCACTGTTAACTCTGGGGATGAAATAGTCCCTCCTACAATACACCCACTGTTAACTCTGGGGATTAAACAGTACCTCCTACAATACACCCACGGCCTCAGACTGTAGAACACATTTCTACAGCAGATACAGACTCAATTCTAGAGCCACAACAAAAACACACAATACACAAGTTCCATTAGAGAGTCGTAGAAATCGACAAGCAGAAAACACAACAACATGAAGGCCTTACCAGTGCACGAAATAGCTTCAACTCCTGGACCGTGGTACTCTACTATAGCTCCAGTTCCTCCTTTAACAGTTAATATATCAGCTACCTTAAGGATCACATCTGCAAATAAATAAATACTTTAAACATATACTCAAGTAGCTGTGTATAACTTACAGAGTGGAATGTTCTAAAGTAAAATTTTTAGTGACAAGTCATATCTCTGTAATTTAGCTTGCTCAGCCACACCACCAGGCACTAAATGTTGTGAACTGGGGCTCTTATCTCATAGTTTTCTATCTCTATAATTTAGCTTGCTCAGCCACACCACCAGGCACTAAATGTTGTGAACTGGGGCTCTTATCTCATAGTTTTCTATCTCTGTAATTTAGCTTGCTCAGACACACCACCAGGCACTAAATGTTGTGAACTGGGGCTCTTTATCTCATAGTTTTCTATCTCTATAATTTAGCTTGCTCAGCCACACCACCAGGCACTAAATGTTGTGAACTGGGGCTCTTATCTCACAGTTTTCTAATCAACCACATTAAAAACATTTATTTTAAAGAAAAGTGTTAAGATTCATATTTCTGTGTCTATATAAAAATAATATACTTTGTTGACTGGTAGAAATAAAAGATGACATTTAACTTTCAATATTCAGTGCAGAACCTGAAATGTCATCCTCTTTCTTTTTAACAGGTAATTGCAGTCCATAAAAGTTCTCAAACTTTAATACTATGCCTTAAGTTTCATATATTTTGTTTCATCTCTCGGATATCATTCACAGTGGAAAAAATATTTTTATACCTGAGAATCTGACCGCTTGTGTCTGTTTGCTTAAAATTCTCCTTTTCTAACTAAATTCACTCACTACTTCAATGCCTGCATGTAAACAATACTTCATACTTCTATAAACACGTATATGTTATAGTATTACCTTTTGGAGAGGTCCAACCAGACATTTTACCAGTAAGATGAACTCCAATGACCTTTGGACACATCAGTTCCCAAGGGATATTAGCCATAACATCCACAGCATCAGCACCACCCACACCAATGCATACGCCTCCCAACCCACCTGGTGTTAAGAGATGAAACTAAGATCAGTTTTCTTTTATGATAAAAACACAATGACTGACCATAATATGTAATAAATGTATTTGATTTTGAATTACACAACAGATTTATACAAATGTAAACATCACGGGTTTGAAACATGAAATATTTAATAACGAGTGGGCATTAAATTTTTAATAAGCTTTTCAGTAACAAATACAAATAATTAATTACGAAATGCTTAAAGATGTCGTACATATTTATAAACTAGTATTCATGTTTAGTTTTTATGTATTTAATATCTTAACCATCTACACGGAAGTTAAATGTTAAATATGACCTGGAAAATCAACCTTTAACGTCAAAAACTAAATTTATTTAGGTACATAAAAATGTTAATAGATGGTTTACTCTATAATTCCCATAAAAGTAACATGAACATTTATTATTTTTTAGTCAGCACATGACTGTTCCCAGATATGGAATATTTTCCGGATCTTGACAGCTATGTCCAATTCCTAAACAAATCGGACATTTTTGTAAAAGTACATAGGTGTGCACTTGACACTTTAAAGGCGATCACTGGTCCAGACAGGGCAAAATTTTGACCAAGTGTGAAATGAAGACACTTTTTTTCAATTCCTTGGAAACTTTATACGACAGTGTTCAGTGGCCTTTTCAGAAAAACAAAAGGCTTTCTGTAAACTGTATAAGTAAGACACTGCATTACCAGCCAATATCGTAATGAAAAGTTCAACACTCATGCTCGGATCAAGTCTTACTAAATGTACTACAGAACAGAAATACAATACATTTTTACAAATATACAATCTAATATTGAAATAAATTGGAGACACAGTTCTCCAAAAATACTCTAAAATTGGATGCTACTTTTATTTCTTTTCATTTATGGTAACTGTTACACTTAACTAAAAATACCAAAAACACGCTACCTCCATTTGGGGTGTGGCTGTCAGTACCAATTAACAGCACTCCCGGGAAAGCATAATTCTCCAAGATTATCTAGAAGGTAAATAAGTTATTTATATATCATACAAGTCAATGAAAGTTAATATGAAATCTGTTTAAAGTCTGTTATGAGTTACTGTAATAACAATTAACTTAATAGATTTTCTTTAGCTAATTCAGAATATCCAGTAAATGTATTATCATCATACACTGTCTGAAAATTTATATTTAAAAATAAAAATTAATTCTGTTTTAAAAAGTTATTACTTTTACTGATCTCTCAATATGGTTCCTATAGTTTGATAATCTTCACTTCAGTAACTGTTGTTTATAGAATCACAAGAAAAACAAAGTAGAAACACAATACCTTGTGTTATAAAACAACAGAAGGTAAAAACATGACACGTTGTGTTATAAAACAATGGCAATTAAAAACACTTCAATAACAGATGAATAATTCAACATAATGTAAACATCAATACCTGATGAATAATTCAACATAATGTACACATCAATACCAGATGAATAATTCAACATAATGTAAACATCAATACCTGATGAATAATTCAACATAATGTAAACATCAATACCTGATGAATAATTCAACATAATGTACACATCAATACCAGATGAATAATTCAACATAATGTACACATCAATACCAGATGAATAATTCCACATAATGTACACATCAATACCAGATGAATAATTCCACATAATGTAAACTTCAATACCAGTTGAATAATTCCACATAATGTAAACATCAATACCAGATGAATAATTCCACATAAATGTAAACTTAAATACCTGATGAATAATTCCACATAATGTAAACATCAATACCAGATGAATAATTCCATATAATGTAAACATCAATACCTGATGAATAATTCAACATAATGTAAACATCAATACCAGATGAATAATTCCACATAATGTAAACATCAATACCAGATGAATAATTCCACATAATGTAAACATCAATACCAGATGAATAATTCAACATAATGTAAACATCAATACCAGATGAATAATTCCACATAATGTAAACATCAATACCTGATGAATAATTCCACATAATGTAAATATTAATACCTGATGAATAATTCCACATAATGTAAACATCAATACCAGATGAATAATTCCACATAATGTAAATATTAATACCTGATGAATAATTCCACATAATGTAAACATCAATACCAGATGAATAATTTCTCATAAATGTAAACTTCAATACCAGATGAATAATTCCACATAATGTAAATATTAATACCTGATGAATAATTCCACATAATGTAAACATCAATACCAGATGAATAATTCCACATAATGTAAACATCAATACCAGATGAATAATTTCTCATAAATGTAAACTTCAATACCAGATGAATAATTCCACATAATGTAAACATCAATACCTGATGAATAATTCCACTCCCTGCATTCCAAAATCCTACTCCGTATTTAGAAGCAGCTGATCTAAGAAAACTGTACACCTCTTTATGAAGATCCTGTTAATACATGCAAGCAAGAAAGAAAAATGTAGTATAATTACAGTCAGATGTAAATTATTTTTAACAATCAAATTTATAAAATCTTGTGAAATTGTTCTAGATCAACAAACAGAAAATTAAAGATAAAACTCCAATCAATAAGCTTATTAAAATTGTTATAGTTACAGCAAATATTCTAATAAATTACTTAGTTAATCAATATTTCATAACAAATTCAATTGATTTTAACCTATAAAAGCTAAGGATTATCAAAATGTACAGATATTACTTGCATGTTAAATATTTCATGAAGAGTTAAGCCCTATAGTAACAAAAATAATTTCATAAATATTAATAATAATATTAATAATATAAGCCTCATTATTGTACCTTGGCTCTCGCCAAGTCTTTATCTCCTCCAATTTGTGCTTCGATTAAGTGATCACAATGGATTGTGGATGGCACTGCCACCTACAAAAGGTAATACAATATTATAATTTTTAATTAAGTAAGAGAAGTAAGTATCATTTTTATATCTATGTTAGAAAGCTACATATATATCTGTATTATAAAATTTTGTGATGGAAATGAACAGAAATAATTCATTAATTTTATTAACCCATCTTAAATAAATTAAACAGAAAAATAACAGAATATTTTATGAATATTGTAAATGTTGAAGAAACCCAAAAGTACTAGTAAGTATTAACAAGCTCAAAAGTACTAGTAAGTATTAACAACGCCAAAAGTACTAGTAAGTATTAACAACGCCAAAAGTACTAGTAAGTATTAACAAACCCAAAAGTACTTGTAAGTATTAACAGACCCAAAAGTACTAGTAAGTATTAACAAACCCTAAAGTACAAGTAAGTATTAACAGACCCAAAAGTGCTAGTAAGTATAAACAGACCCAAAAGTACTAGTAAGTATTAACAGACCCAAAAGTACTAGTAAGTATTAACAACCCCAAAAGTACTAGTAAGTATTAACAACCCTAAAAGTACTAGTAAGTATTAACAAACCCAAAAGTACTAGTAAGTATTAACAGACCCAAAAGTACTAGTAAGTATTAACAGACCCAAAAGTACTAGTAAGTATTAACAACGGAAAAGTACTAGTAAGCATTAACAAACCCAAAAGTACTAGTAAGTATTAACAAACCCAAAAGTACCAATAAGTATTAACAAACCCAAAAGTGCTAGTAAGTATTAACAAACCCAAAAGTACTAGTTAGTATTTTCATAGATTGCAAGAATAACTGAAACTAAGATTACCCAACGACACAAGGATGTTTTTTAAACTAAGATTACCCAACGACACAAGGATGTTTTTTAAACTAAGATTACCCAACGACACAAGGATGTTTTTTA
>NW_013674248.1:12235-16427 GCF_000517525.1 Limulus polyphemus | reverse complement strand
TTTATAAAAAAAATCAATATTTACAACATCTTTATAAAAAAGCTATATTTACAACATCTTTATAAAAAAAATCAATATTTACAACATCTTTATAAAAAAGCTATATTTACAACATCTTTATAAAAAGAAAAGCTATATTTACTATATCTACATCTTGCTGAGAAAACCAAGCTTGGTAGTAATCAACATTCACAAAAAACAATGAGTTAAAAAGCACTTTAAGCCTCAGATGAGGGTCAAAGTGCCCATGCCACAACCTTATGCAGAGTGCCATCCACCATGTGTTTGATGTCATCCTACATTACTGATTTAGCAACAGTTCACAGCAGAGGAGAGTAAATACCAGATACAGTGTACAGGGATACTGTAAAAAAAACTGTACATATGTATTTCAGAGGTTTTATAGGTTATGCAAACTCTAAGTTTTTTATTCTTCATACAAGCATCACTTGTCAGAGTCTGAGTCAGACTGACATCACCAATTCACAGATATTCTGAGTAGATATACGTTGGTAACACACGATGTTTCATTTA
Organism: Limulus polyphemus; assembly: GCF_000517525.1. Taxonomy (NCBI): domain Eukaryota; kingdom Metazoa; phylum Arthropoda; class Merostomata; order Xiphosura; family Limulidae; genus Limulus; species Limulus polyphemus. The sequence goes on along the minus strand of NW_013674248.1, from coordinate 15,893 downwards.
CTAAAAGCTTGTCACATTTCACGTAGTAAACTCAGATTTATAATAAGCATTTCTCCTCCCGTGCATACTCGGTTAATGAACAAAACAAGCACAATTATCTTCTTTTATTGTGCTTATTTGTTTTGTTTAACACTGCACAAAGCTACTTGAGGGCTAATTTGGAAGTGAGAGACTGGAGAAAAACCAGTTAATCAACACCACCAACTCTTGAGAAACTCTTTACCAACAAACAGTGGAATTTAACACTGCACAAAGCTACTTGAGGGCTACCATCACTAATTTGGAAGTGATAGACTGGAGAAAAACCAGTTAATCAACACCACCAACTCTTGAGAAACTCTTTACCAACGAACAGTGGAATTTAACACTGCACAAAGCTACTTGAGGGCTACCATCACTAATTTGGAAGTGAGAGACACTGGAGAAAAACCAGTTAATCAACACCACCAACTCTTAAGAAACTCTTTACCAACGAACAGTGGAATTTACTGTCACATTATAATATCTTAATCATTGAAAGGGGCAAGCATGTTTGGTGATGGGAATCGATCATTCAACCCTCAGATTGAGTGTCCTAACTAGCCAGGACATTATGTGGAATCACTTGTACTCCGTGATGTGATAATATGAACTTTAATTCACATATTTATACTATTATTTCACTACAAACAAAACTTCCTAAAATACAGTTTCAGTGTTTCACCTGAGCAGTAGCATCTTGCATGGCAACCCTATCGGGCCGCAACCTTAGGTAGCTCACACCTCTTTCAATTTCCTGGCTTCCTGGTTCATCAAGATGCGAGTAAACAACCTTCTCAGACAGAGTAAGTGGTCTCTTGAGCCTATACATAATTAATGAAAAAGATAATTACGTACATTTACAATTTAAAAATAGTTCCTAAAACCTGTGTACTCATGAGAGAAAGTAGTTCCTAAAACCAGTGTACTCATTAGAGAAAATAGTTCCTAAATCTTTATCAAATCACAAATTTAGTGTGTGTACTTGTTTAGTACACTGGACAGTTGCTTTTACTGACCAGTAAGCCATTTTCTCTCCAAGCTGTATTGGTTAAGATTGTATTCAGACTACTTAAGCCTAATGTACTTGTTTAACACGTAACATGATATTTACCCACAACACCTAGAACTATACAAACAATTGGTCATTCAAAACTTGAGATGTCCTCTGACCTACCACTGAAGGACAATGCTGTCTAAATTATTCCATGATGTACAGTATTACAGCAGTACTTCCCATAAGCAGACCAAATGTTTCTTCAAGAAAATGACAAAGGAACAGATGCAGCAAGAATGAATTCAACTTAATGACTTTCTTGATCTTGTGTTATGTGAAAACTTAGTAATTCCAAACTATACTGGATTAATAAAAGTAAAGAACAAAGGGAATTCTTATACATCATAATCTGCTTTATCGTAGAACAAAATAATAAAGAGTATTTATGAACAAGTTACAAATTACAGTATTTTGTTCATTAGTCCAATATCAAAAACTAAAGCTTTACACCACAGTAATTAAAAAACTTCACATAATGTCTGGATGAATTAATTTAATATTAGAAAGACATTAAATGCAGAAAATAAATAAATATATTCCCAATTACAAAAACTATAAAATAATTAAAACTAAAACTAATTTAATATATAAAGTACATCACAAGCTTTTGAAATTTAGTTTTTGATTAGGTACTTGTCAGATAACTAGGCTTTTTTTTCTGTAGATTTAGTAAGATGGAATTAGTGCATCTTTCATGGATGACATTAATAATCATGTTCAAATATATCCAATTTTTAGGTGGTTTGTTTAACATCGTATTGATAACTTTGTTGCAGTAGAAAAATCAAAACATTTCATGAGGTTTAGTTAGTATTTAATTATGTTCATTACTTATCTAGTAATTAGCTATTTAATTTCTCTCTGAGCAAGACTTTAATGATTCTATCAGAAGCTGTTACCTTTATAAGTTAAAAATCAGGAATTACTGTAGCTATTAAATATATAAAACCTAAGGAACAGAAACTCACCTGCTTTTAACAATGTCTAGGTTTCTGGATAGTTTTTCATATGGAATGAAACTTTCTTTATCAAATTTACTCATAGCAACCTAAAAAAAGTAAACTGTTTGTATTATGTGGTCGACACTTATTGTTCGAATACAGTAATATCAGACAATGTGATCTTTATAATTTATTACATAATCAGAACAGAAAAATCTTGAAACAATTCAAACACAAATTATTTCAGGAATATGCAACTTCCCCAGATAATGTTAAAATGTACCTGCCAGCCACACCACACGATGTAAACGTAAAGTTTAAAAATACTAGTATTTCCTTAGCAAAACAAGTTTCTAGTTATTCGTATAAAAAGGGTGTAAATAGAGTAGCAGTAGAATATAAATCGAACGATAGTTTTATTCAGCTTTTAAAAGTTTAATTTAATGAATACAAAATCTTTTAAAACATTTAACTGAACAAAACTTAATTAAACTTTAGACAAAGATTGCATGCATTCTCCTTGATTACAGATAAATTCATAGATGGCTTGTGGGCTGGAGTCAATTATATTTAGAGAACTCCTAGTGGACCTGACAACACCAGATTTGGAGCCAGATGTGGATCACAGGTTGTACATTGGACAGATTGGGAACTGGATGCAGCCTACAGACAGTATATTGGACAGGTCAAGGACTGGATGCAGCCCACAGACCGTATATTGGACAGGTCAAGGACTGGATGCAGCCCACAGACCATATATTGGACAGGTCAAGGACTGGATGCAGCCCACAGACCATATATTGGACAGGTCAAGGACTGGATGCAGCCCATAGACCGTATATTGGACAGGTCGAGGACTGGATACAGACCATATATTGGACAGGTCAAGGACCGAATGCAGCCCGCAGACCATATATTGGACAGGTCAAGGACTGGATGCAGTATATTAGACATGCCTGAATTATTTAATTAACATCAAGTTTCAGCTCAAATTTGGTGATTATTGGTTCCGCATTTCACCAGTTGTAAACTGACATAATACATAAGGTCCTGAGGTGAGACATAGAAGGTCAAATCCAAATGCCAACTTTAAGTCACTCACCAGGGAGCTCTAAGTGTTAATGCCAAGTTTTGTGACAATCTGTCCAATGGTTTCCAACTTATAAACAGTCAAACACACACATTTTTATCAACTAATGGTTCAGATTAACATACCAGTAAAACATGTCAACATATAACTTTTAAATTTACAAATACATCTGACAAACTTATGCACTTGTGTTTTAGGGACAGAGGCCTCGAACCTCTACCACATTTGCTATTAGAAATCCAATGAACCAATTCAGGGAGATTGCAGCATGCATGGAACAACATAAAAGCCCAACACAAGTTTCAACACACTGAGAAATAAATGTTAGTATAATTTACTAAAACACTGGAACTCAGTGCTTGAAAACTCATGGCCTTCACTCCTTGAGTTGAAGGAAAAAAACAAGAAACAAATGGGCAAATTGTTATCGAATACAAGTTTTCCTAACAGACGCAGTGCTTTCCCACAGTGAATAATAAAACATAATTGAAAAAGTATAAACTTTCTATTATTTATACAGTATATATACACAGTACATACACATTTGTGTGT
>NW_013674248.1:9239-11253 GCF_000517525.1 Limulus polyphemus | reverse complement strand
CATATTTCTCTGTCAACGGACATCGTCAACTCCAGCACTTGCAGCAGTTTTTTAAAGACGTTTTCTACCAACTCTGTGATGACCTGAGTGGAAAGTTGAAACTCTGATATCTGCTTTAAGGAAATTTCACAGAAAATGTCCCCATCTCATTCAACTACATATAGTGCTGTCATCTTAGTTAAACACTTGAAGAAGATGATTTAACAACAATGAAAATGTTATAAGGCTTTAGGTATGTCTGTAAAGAAACACATGCATGAACAATACTTACCTTAGCAAGGGCTGTACATGCTGGAGTAGCATGGAGGAGACGGACCCGTGCTTGAAGACTCATGTTCTTCACTCCCTAAAAACAGGAAAATTTGCAAACATTTTTTTCATACCAGATTCTGTGTTTTCCATAATAGACCATAAAAAATTATTTCACACAAAAAAAAACTTTTATCAGTTCCAGCAATGATATATTAACACAAAAATTAAAAGTTGTAAAACAGAGTAACCCATCACGTAACTCATCACACTCAGTTATAAGCCAACTGTAATGTTACTTTTAATATCCTTTATTACGATGACCAACACCGTTCTAAGCAACTGAAAACTATTTAACTTGTTTTGTATTCTGGCCTAACAAATTTCACAACTTTCTTGTACTTGACAGCTTAATAAACTCACCAACAGGTGATAATATCTCAGTTACATTTGTGAATGTTAAGGTGTTAGAACGTCCAGATCAATACTGAGAACATTAAGGTATCCTCAAAAAATTCAAAAGTAGAGAAAATGCAGGAAAACATCATTTCTTTGTCATGTTTTGCACTTAAAAAATAAGACTATTTGCAGACAGAAGGTAGACTAGTAAAGTTTCTTTATAACCATGTTATATCGTAATTAGTAGCTACTAATAAAGAATAATCACTGGTCGCTTTGTGTAAGCAACTGTTACTGAGAATAAACCTTTAGTACAAGTCTTTAAACTGTAAACAAAATTAACTGACATAGACTTATCAAAACAAAACAGAAGCAACTAAAACTTAAATAAAAACTGTTTAAAATCTGATTAAATTACCAAATCTTATGTTAGAAAAAATGATGATATCACTGTTTTAATATAAATTTCACACAACTATCTTTTCATACTGAGTATCAAACTACGTTTCTACAGCTCCAGAAAGTTATACTATCAATGTACATGTATAATCCCTTTGCTTTGTTCTTACTGATCTCTTTCCAACAAGAGCAAACATTGTTGCCCATGCCAACAAATCTAAAAATAACTTTCAAGCTTGCTCCTTTAGTTATTCTGGGAATTATATGTATATTTTTCAAGTTAATGCAGCGGTCACTTCATTGTATACATATAAATGTTAATTCTAAATTACTATAAACTACAACACATCAAAGACCAAATGAAACATTATAAGCATACATGCCTTATTGAAAATTATCACCAGTATCTGTTTTCCTGAATGATGATTCAGTAACCTTCATCTAAGTCATCAAAATCAACCATGTGATTCTACCGTAACTAAACTACAAACACCAGAACCAACCACGTGGTTCTACTGTAACTAAACTATAAACACCAGAACCAACCACTTGGTTCTACTGTAACTAAACTATAAACACCAGAACCAACCACTTGGTTCTACTGTAACTAAACTACAAACACCAGAACCAACCACATGGTTCTACTGTAGCTAAACTACAAACACCAGAACCAACCACATGGTTCTACTGTAGCTAAACTACAGTCACCAGAACCAACCACATGATTCTACTGTAACTAAACTACAAACACCAGAACCAACCACGTGGTTCTACTGTAACTAAACTACAAACACCAGAACCAACCACGTGGTTCTACTGTAACTAAACTACAAACACCAGAACCAACCACGTGGTTCTACTGTAACTAAACTACAAAAACCAGAATTAAGCACATGGTTCTACTGTAACTAAACTACAAATACCAGAACCAACCACATGGTTGTACTGTAACTAAACTACAAACACC
>NW_013674248.1:1960-8482 GCF_000517525.1 Limulus polyphemus | reverse complement strand
GAAATAATTATTTCTTGATTATTGTAACAGAAAACTGGAGTAATTGAATAACATGGAATATATTATCCAATTATTATACTAATCAAACATATAACTTATTATGGAATGATAAAATCAAATCAGCAACTGTTTGTAAGAATATGAATTTTAACATGCATGTTTTAAAAAAAATAAACCTATCAAAAGTTTTATACAAGTTAAATCCACCATCCATTAAAGTTTAAGAAGTACTGAAGCCTTTTTCTCTTATTTGTATTTTTGGAACATTTATTTTCATTTAGAAAACACTTTGGTGATAGGGGATGTTTAAGTTTTTTATTTTTTTCATTGTTAAATTTTTGTTTCATAGGATAGAACTGTGTAAGTTTATTTTTACTTTTATTCGTTCTGATATTTGTCGCTCGTATTCATAAAGGTGACCTCGATGAAGCTGAACAGTAATGTAGTATTAGTAGTATTTTGCCATCACGTGAATCGTTCATTACTGGCGTTAATCTTTCTAAATACATTCAATAATTATCATAATAAACAACGAAACTGTCTAACATTTATAAAAAAGACGGGGAAAAATATGTTTGATTTATAAATGGTAAACGAAAAACTTAATGCTAACTTTCATACGTCTTCGTCTAGAGTCCACAGTCCTAATGGTGTAAAATCAGTGTATTTTTAGCCTATTAGTATTACTAAGGGGGCCTAGTCTCAGTTTCTCACTTTCAAATTTGCTATTACTATTAGTTTTACTGTGCTTTAAATAAAAGTAAACATTTCAAGATTCGCATCCCCAAATTGTGTTTGTATTAAGTAAAAACCCTTTGAAACTCTACCATTAACAATTACTAAAATAATAAGAATAATTATTTAATGAGTTTTAATTTTTTCTGATAATAAAAACTAAACTTATGATCTTACCCGGCACAACACCACTCCACCGTTTAACGCCATCTTCTATATAATATGAACGCATGCGCACTTCCCAAAGTTCCTTTTAGAAACACATCAATGCGACGACTAGTATTTTCGCACACACAAAATAATAATAATAATAATAGCGCTGTGCATAAAAATCCTACAAAATCAATTGTTTTTTATAAAACTGGAAATTTTTGTCTGTTATTATCCATTCGGTTCATATTTATCACCACCGGTTGCTCAGTTCGAAGTGTGAGGGTTTAAACCGCTAAAAAATAGTGTTTTGTCACTTGCAGTGGCCACAGCACAGATAGCCTATTATGCAATTTTGTACTCATTAACATACAAACAAGTAGCTATTTTTTAATAATCAGATGTGAAGAAATACAAATTATGAAAAACTGATGGAAATTACAAAGTATTATACACAAAATTGCTATCATTTAAATTGTAAAATGCTACAGTTATAGCTATTTTAGCCGTAGTTGCAAGTGTGATTATATATACAGAAAATCTAGTTTTACTTTGCATTAAAAGAATCAAGATTTCAACAAAAATTTGTTTATTCATAAACTAAAAGTAAAACTATGCATTCTCTAGGGAGTAAACAAACTATGATAAACAAAAAAGCTAATTACATTTTAAAAGTACAGTTATATATTTTTAATATTAATAAACTGCATTTGATCTTTTAAGTTAAAAACATAATAAATAAACTAAATAATATAATATCCAAATTATTTTGGATTCTAAGATTACCTAAACACATCGTTCAAGTGCGGATTTATTGCCGGCGCTGCAAGAGCTACGACCAAGGATTTGTCAATTACGTTTGATATCTAATGTTATGAAATACATTAAAAGAGCATTTAATGAAATACTGCAATTTTATCAAAATAAGAACCGGTATTAATCATTGTCAATTCCACTGAATGTAGAAAGAGAATTAAGGGCTTTGAAGTTATAACAGTATAAACAATTAATTTCAGTACTCTTTAAATTTGTCTTTCTATTGATAAAATCAAATAGTCTGTCATCAACAATTTCAAAGTTATTTAGTAATTCGGATAAATTATTACTCTGCCTCAGAAAACACAGAAAAACAACAACAACAATAAAATTACCGCTGTTTCATGTTAAATGAATCCTCGCAGGCCGAGCGAGTGTTGTAATGCTGTTCTTTAGCTGTGGGTACTTTTTTAAAAAAAACAACAAAAGAGAGTTTATTATACAAGATAAAAGCGGACAAGAAATATTATGTATGCGCCTGAATACTATGCACGATAAAATTCAAGAAAGTTTATACTAATTATAAAATAATAAGATTTAGTAAATGTTTTTGTTTGTTTGTTTTAAAACAAAGCCACTGTTGGTTATTTGTTATATCCACCGTAAGGGAATCAAATCCCTTTGTAAGTTCACAAACTTACCTCTTGTCCTACCGAATTCATCGGAGGACATTTAGAAAAGGAAGCAACAAAATGGTGGATACAACAATGCGATTAGTGTAAACTAATGTTATTGTGATTCATTATTACCTTAAATAATTAGTGAAAAAAATTAACGTCTAGACGTGATAATTTTGATGAGGTCATAATATTCAGTAAAACTATGAAACCCATAATTTGTTACAAGATTATTGAATTTCCCGCAAAATTTAACTAATCTCTGTTGCAAAATGTTTGAGGAAATTCTATCTTTATGAAAATTAAGTTTAACTTTATGGGCCATGTCCATGAAATTTGTAAACATGAACAGATTCTAATGTATCTAATAAACTACAAACAGTAAATGTTGCAACATAGGTTTTTGTAATATTTGTATTCAGAAATGGAAAGCATATAACGACAAAGTTAAAAGAGTATGTCCTGTTGAAAACTTTGAACATAAATGTTAGATTAACGATGTTAATATTCAAATCCGGGTTCTGTATTTTGTTATTAGTGAAAGATTAAGTTATGATGTATAAATGTATTTGGCAATATTAAGATAACCTTCACAATTAAGTCAAAATAAAGGCATAGGATAATAAGTTGACAATCAACAACTTATAAGCATAACAAAGTTTGTTTGTTGTTCTTGTTTTTTTTTGGGGGGGGGCATACTGTATGTCTAGACAGAACATTGATGTCTTTAAACCTGTAGACGACACACCAACGTTTTGTCAAAATATGTAATATGTTCCCCCAAAAATAAGCACTTTAGTACACTTATAAATCCTTGTTTGCCAACTTACTATTTTAAAAACTTGTCAATTGTATTTTTTTTAAAGTTTGTAATTTATAAAAATTCAAGTTCAAAAACATTGTTTGAGAATTCGTATATTGTGAAACACCGGTAGTACTTCTTCTGAGTAACATTCACATTCCAACGTTTATTACTAACAATCTTGGAATTATGGATGAAATCCTCTTTTTAATTGTATCAATAGGATTGTTTGAAGTTAAGCACAAAGCTACACAATGGACGATCTGTGCTCTGCCCACCATGGGCGTAAAATTTATTGTTTATCAGAGAAGTAGAAAAACCTATACAATAGTGCATACAGAACACCACCACCAATTCTGAGCATTGCCATCATCCACTCTTGTGAGAAAAAAGGCTGAAGAAACTGGAATCACTGCAATTCCATTCAAATGCATGTATTTAAAGTCCTTCACAGCAGCTCCCATAGACTTAAGTCTACTTGAACTTAAGTCTTGGAAGCCCAGATCCATATACAGTGAAGAAACTGTGGAGAATTTGTCAAATTAAGGCCCATGATTCCTTTTACAATTTCCATAGAAACAGTGGAAATTAGAGTGTTATACAATAGGTCACAATTATAGCTATTATAAAAACACAATGGTAAGTTTTCAATTTAAAATCAAGTACAAAATTGTAAAGGTTTGTACGCATACTACTCAAATATTATGTGACTCATACAGTCTGAATGTTTGTATCCTGTATATTTTTGTTGTACACATAAGGAAAGTCTTCAAGAGAAAGCCAATTATATGATATGATATATATATATATATATATATGCATGCACACACTTTGTGTTATTATTGGAGAAAAACCCCAAATTATGAACTTGTTTAACACAATATCCTTTATTACAGCTCCCTGGAATGTTTACAGTAATCATTAAATGAACACAAATGCTATGTTATAAAAAGTTGTTTTTAACAAGTAAGAATTAATACGCTAGTTGTACACAACAATGAAGTCGACTGCACAACTCTTACTATTTTTTAAAATATTATTGTATTTTAATATTTTCCAGGTATAATTTAAAACTTCATGGAAGGACTAAGCTTGAAGAAAAACGTTTTCTTTAGTTACATTGTATTTCATCATCAAGTAAGATATATCAAACTAAAATTAGGTAATTTTATTCACCCCACAGCTTGATTCATCACTGCCAACACCTCATGAAGTAGCGTGTTCTGTTCTGCTGACAACAGAGGCCTATATTAGAAAATCAAATACAAAATTATCATATTAGTTCAGAGTTCTGTATCTTAAGAATGCTGTATTTTTACTTTTGTAGAAACAACATTTCTCAGTGTAAAGTACACATATACAATAATACAGTCATCACGAAGGGATATTATACTCTTTGCAGCCACCAGGATATAATGGCACACGAAGGACAAACAAAATCTTATTTCTCTTTACTTCCTAAAATATTTTCTTAACATGATTAATCCTCCAGTGTTTTACATCTTTTCTCCACATATTTCTTGAAGAAAGCATTTTTCTGATTCAAATGCATGAAAACGCAAGCCCAGGGTTACTTTACGAACAAATAACTGACCTTTCTATTCTCCACTAAATCAGAGTCCATAAGTCTTACTAAATAAGTTAGCATTTAGTACATGTTTTTCTCAACTGTATATTTTCAACAGAGACACAACAAAGTAAAACTTGGTACTCTGTTTTTAATACAAGAATTTTTAATGCATATCTGCCGTGATTATTTAATAAGTTCTGGAAGAGTACATAAAATTTTGATTTCTTTTTTTCTTGCATATGTTTTCTATGTATATGCTCTTTATTAATTAGAATTACATGTAAACTCATGCAAGTTTGTTTTTTTAAGTCAATAATATTACATGTTAAAGTTCTCATACAGTAAAATTCTGACATAAAGAATTTTTTTTGAATATGTGAAGTCTCGCCTTAAACCAACCATCAATGTTACATAATTTCTAGTTTTATTTGTTCCAAATTTTCGTATTTAAGCAATTATCTCTTTGTTTTTAAATTCAGAATCTTTTATATTTTGTTTTAATTTTGAATTCTTTTGTCTGGCTATTACACTTAATATCTTAGACAAGAGTTCTTGTACTACTAGCTCTGATGAAACTGAAAGTGTTTTTTATTATTGTCTGGAAACGTAAGGTAATTTTTTCTCTATTACACTTAATGGTCGAATATCATGCATGTTTGAATAATTTTCTCGTCAGTTTTACTAACTGGTGTGATTGATGATAAATATTCACACGTGTGAGTTGATTAGTAAGTTAATTAGTTGATTACTAATCACGTCAGTGAATGAATATTTCCTTTAGTGGGTTTATTAAATGCATGGACGAAAATTTTGATAACACAACAGTACATAGTTCTGTCGGTACATGTACAACAAATATGGATGTCCAGGGGAACACTTGCATGGACACAGATAGCTCAACAATGTGTTTTAATAATCACTATCAATAAGTTGATAGATATACATTTGTGGATAAATACTTCTATCACTAAGTTCTGCTATTAGTCAAGTGTATTGGGTCATACCCTGGTAGAATGTGATGTTGTCCTCCATTCTAATTGGTTTAGAATATTAGCAAGGACCAATGATGAACAGTCTTAGAATAAAATAGAGCCTGCTCATTTACCAGCTAAGGCCCGATATAAATATTATTGGAACAGTTTGTAAACTGCATCTATTATTATGAAAATGTAGTCGCTTGGAGTTGGTATGATTGTGTGTAGAAACAGAATTATATAATTAAAGAGTAAGTATGGAGGAATATTTTTATTTTATTAATGTTTGTGTCAATAAGTATTTCTTTCATCCGATCAATAAATAAGTGAGTCTCAAAATGTATATTTCAGTTATTAAACTGAATATTAAATGTGTGTGTTAATAAAATTCCCGTCATTAGTTTGATCAATCAACATCTAATCCCACCTGAATACCTTCGTTAGTAGACCAGTCATGAGTGAGTGTTTGAATGGGCTTTTCTCAATGGATTGATTAATATACATCTTTACATGATCATTTTTATCAATAAGTTCAATAATATGGGTTCGTGTGAATGAATATTTACATTAGTAGACCAGTCGTGAGTGAGTGTTTGAATGGGCTTTTCTCAATGGATTGATTAATATACATCTTTGCATGATCATTTTTATCAATAAGTTCAATAATATGGGTTCGTGTGAATGAATATTTACGTTAGTAGACCAGCCGTGAGTGAGTGCTTGAATGGGCTTTTCTCAATGGATTGATTAATATACATCTTTGCATGATCATTTTTACCAATAAGTTCAATAATATGGGTTCGTGTGAATGAATATTTACGTTAGTAGACCAGCCGTGAGTGAGTGCTTGAATGGGCT
>NW_013674248.1:0-1224 GCF_000517525.1 Limulus polyphemus | reverse complement strand
TATATATATATATATATATATATATATACAAAGATTAAAATTCACGTGTGCAAGTTAAATTGCCTAACAGTAGTACTTACTAGTTACCATGGTAACCAGATGGTGGATTTATCAGTGATAAAAACTGTTACAGAAAATATAAAAGTGAGTAATTTGTATAATGCGCATGTTTTTAATGTGAGCCCTTTGCTTTGCACAGAGATAAACTGTTTTCCATTCAGTTTATCAGTGTACACTTCCAAATATCCTATTCAGTGAAGTCGTTTGGTCAACTTCTGATCCTCTCAGTCTCAAGAATGTTCATATTGTAGTTCAAGCCATGCTTGTGAACATTCCATCAGTTTCTTTATCATAAAGATCATTTGCTACCTGATAAGGAATCTACCTGTACTTATCAGCAGTTAGGGTATCATCAATTTTGTGTAGATCAATAACATCACTGGCTGAGATGCACCCTCACCATGCTACATTGTAGACGTTCATTGACTATGGCACCATTTTCCCATTCTGCTGTCAAACAAATTGACTGTTTGTAAAAAACATGTCTCCAGCTTTGCTAATTGTTTGTGCTCTGATGCATGTTTCCCCTTCTAAGCAGTAGTTTTTGAGCAGCTACATATTCAGTGAGAGCCTTTTGTGTTAATTTATATCTTTCTGTTCTTGAGGTAACATTCACATCTGTATATACTGCAAGGTCATGGGCAAACACCTGAACTCAACCATCATCTATGGCATAAAGAATATATCCCGAGATACTCAATATAGCTTTTGGGGACTTAATAGTTTTCTATTTGGTCCATTTCTATTATTAGTCATGATTATTTCACATATCACTCTTACTGAGGCATGGAGTATCCTTGACCAGCCCAAACTATTACCTCTACACTGTGATTGGTTATCATACAACCAATCACAGCATAAACTATCTGCATGTGATTCTACTGTGATGCAGATCATTTTCACACAAGAAAGAAATGGCATTTCCATAGTATTTGTTGTTTGTACCTTTTTCCTCACCATTTCCATAGTATTTGTTGTTTGTACCTTTTTCCTCACCATTTCCATAGTATTTGTTGTTTGTACCTTTTCCTCATCATTTCCATAGTATTTGTTGTTTGTACCTTTTCCTCACCATTTCCATAGTATTTGTTGTTTGTACCTTTTCCTCACCATTTCCATAGTATTTGTTGTTTGTACCTTTTCCTCACCATTTCCATAGTATTT
>NW_013674247.1:27131-29029 GCF_000517525.1 Limulus polyphemus | reverse complement strand
CTTCGTTACCCAACATACAACTCGATGTATCTGATCTAAGAAGCTATTGCATACATCAAGAAACTAATACGTCGCCAGATTCTTCGTTACCCAACATACAACTCGATGTATCTGATCTAAGAAGCTATTGCATACATCAAGAAACTAATACGTCGCCAGATTCTTCGTTACCCAACATACAACTCGATGTATCTGATCTAAGAAGCTACTGTATACGTCAAGAAACTAATACGTCGCCAGCTTCTTCGTTAACCAACATATATCTTGATCTACTTGAATCACTCATATAAGTAGCCTTGCAACTATGCTTTGGGTTAAATTGGCTGTGGTAAGCTTGCATGACAGATAACGAGCGATAAAAGACTTTAGTGAAACAGCTTATACCAGACAAAGTTTACTAAAATGGCAAGATTCACTTTACTTAATGAAACATTTTATTGCGAGAAGATTTGGAAATTATCATAAGCCTTACTAGAACAGCTTTATAGCACTTAAGATGACAAAACTTCATTCATCAAGTGTTTAAAATGAGGAAATGAATTTTTTATATATTTTAGCATTAAACACCATGCAAAAACTTCGGAAGTAAAATAACAATGAGTATTTATTTGCATGCTACTGTAATTCTATTGTTTTTTTTATTATTAACAACGGTTTCTGACAAGCTGCCTCAATTGTTAACTGGTGTTAGGTAAAATACGATATTTTCATCATTAACTAATATCACTTGAATTTTTTGACAACTCACGGATAATTTTTTTTATAATGCTACTCTTATAAATAATATTTGTTTCTAATATTAGTTTTCAATGTATCATAATTTAGAGAATCTTTCTGTTTGGCTTTTGGAAATATTTTTTTTTCTTTTGTTTTCGTCCTTTCATCGTAGTTTTAAGATTACAAGAATCTTAACTTTAAAATGTTGTTGGCTCGGCATGGCCAGGTGGTTAGAGCTCTCGACTAGCAATCTGAGGGTCACGGGTTCGAATCCCCGTCCCACCAAATATACTTGCCCTTTCAACCGTAGAGGTGTTATAATGGGATTGTCAATCCAACTATTTGTTGGTAAAAGAGTTGCCCAAGAGTTGGCGGTGGGTGGTGATGACTTCCCTCTAATCTTACACTGCTAAATTAGGGACGGCTAACGCAGATACCCCTAGTGTAGCTTTGCGCGAAATTAAAAAGAACAAACAAACCAAACTAAAATGTTGTTAAAGTTACTGCTTTATGTTTTTAAAGTTACTGCTTTTTCCTTCTTACAGATGATGTTTTTTATGTTTGTTAGTAGAAGTATTCTTGAAATTTTCCAGCCATATCGATTATAGTTCACCAGTACAGCTTTGGTATTAATGATTCTTTCCCATTCTGTAGCCAACTTTATGGAAACAAAACTTACAGAAATAAGTAGTTCGGAAATGTAATTTTACTTGAAATTGTATCAACAAAAACAGAAACTATTATGCAAAAAGAAAAAAAAACGTCGTTTGTTTGCCACTTTGCAACTTTTGTAAATGTCTTGGAGTATACATACTGTAACTTTTGTAAATGTCTTGGAGTATACATACTGCAACTTTTGTAAATGTCTTGGAGTATACATACAGCAACTTTTGTAAATGTCTTGGAGTATACATACAACAACTTTTGTAAATGTCTTGGAGTATACATACTGCAACTTTTGTAAATGTCTTAGAGTATACATACTGCAACTTTTGTAAATGTCTTGAAGTACACATACTGCAACTTTTGTAAATGTCTTGGAGTATACATACAGCAAATTTTGTAAATGTCTTGGAGTACATACTGCAACTTTTGTAAATGTCTTGGAGTATACATACTGCAACTTTTGTAAATGTCTTGGAGTATACTGCAACTTTTGTAAATGTCTTGGAGTATACATA
>NW_013674247.1:23353-26254 GCF_000517525.1 Limulus polyphemus | reverse complement strand
ATTGTATCGGTATATAAAGCAGAATCATAATTAAATAAACTAATTATATCAAACAGACATTGTATCGGTATTTAAAGCAGAATCATAATTAAATAAACTAATTATAACAAACAGACATTGTATCGGTACTTAAAGCAGAATCATAATTAAATAAACTAATTATATCAAACAGACATTGTATCGGTATTTAAAGCAGAATCATAATTAAATAAACTAATTATAACAAACAGACATTGTATCGGTACTTAAAGCAGAATCATGATTAAATACAAGTTACTACGGATACAAGTATTAATTGTGCAATGTTACTACGGATACAAGTATTAATTGTGCAATGTTACTACGGATACAAGTATTAATTTTCCAATGCTACTATGGATACAAGAGTAGATTTTAGAATCTAACTACGGATACAAGTATTAAAGTATTGAAGTCAACAGTAAAGTATCTTCAGATATTGAATTCAACAGTAAAGTATCTTCAGATATTGAAGTCAACAGTAAAGTATTTTCAGATATTGACTCCAACAGTAACGTATTTTCAGATAACGAAGTCAACAGTAAAGTTTATTTCAGATATTGAAGCCAACAGTAAAGTATCTTCAGATATTGAAGTCAACAGTAAAGTATTTTCAGATATTGACTCCAACAGTAACGTATCTTCAGATAACGAAGTCAACAGTAAAGTTTATTTCAGATATTGAAGCCAACAGTAAAGTATCTTCAGATATTGAAGTCAACAGTAAAGTATTTTCAGATATTGACTCCAACAGTAACGTATCTTCAGATAACGAAGTCAACAGTAAAGTTTATTTCAGATATTGAATCCAACAGTAACGTATCTTCAGATAACGAAGCCAACAGTAAAGTATCTTCAGATATTGAAGTCAACAGTAAAGTATTTTCAGATATTGAATCCAACAGTAACGTATCTTCAGATAACGAAGCCAACAGTAAAGTTTATTTCAAATATTGAAGCCAACAGTAACGTATCTTCAGATAACGAAGCCAACAGCAAAGTTTCTTTCAGATATTGAAGCCAACAGTAAAGTATCTTCAGATATTGAAGTCAACAGTAAAGTTTCTTTCAGATATTGAAGCCAACAGTAACGTATCTTCAGATAACGAAGCCAACAGTAAAGTTTCTTTCAGATATTGAAGCCAACAGCAAGAAACTGTACAGATTCACTACTTTAATGTTTGTTGATATTCATATCATTATCAACTTTTGACCTTTTGACTATTTACAGAACTAATATCATGTCCGCTAATGTTGATTACCCGTGTGCTCAGTTTGATAAAATTTTGCTAAATTATTTCTTGTCAGCAAAGTATAAAGTTACCAACAACCCATCCGAGGTCACTAGGTGCACGAGGTTATGATCTTCAAGTTACCAACAACCCAGCCGAGGTCACTAGGTGCACGAGGTTATGATCTTCAAGTTACCAACAACCCAGCCGAGGTCACTAGGTGCACGAGGTTATGATCTTCAAGTTACCAACAACCCAGCCGAGGTCACTAGGTGCACGAGGTTATGATCTTCAAGTTACCAACAACACAGCCAAGGTCACTAGGTGCACGAGGTTATAATAGTTAAGTTACAAACAACACAGTCGAGGTCACTAGGTGCACGAGGTTATAATCTTCAAGTTACCAACAACACATTTGAGGGCACTCGGTGCACGAGGTTATAATCTTCAAGGTTACAAAGTTTGGGCACATTTTTATTAAATTTTCATGAAAATTCATCAATCAGCAAATAAGGCGACGTTTGTCAATTTCATGTTAAACAGAGATTACTAAGTAAAAAACAAACTCAAAACAGGCTGATGATCACATAATTTAATGATGATCACATTGAAATTGCATTAAGTCTACAGAAATCTAATCCACTTGATGTCATGATAGGTAACTTATAGATCACATTGTGTGGCAGAGTCATGTTTTCTTCAGCAGATTCCATGTTTAATACTAAACACTGACCAGAAGTGGAATAATTGTGAGGGTTGAAACAAAGAACTTTTTCGTGGCCGTGTAATTGTGAGTAACTTAACAAAACCAAGCTTTAAATCTTTCCACTTATGTAGGAGAAACTGTAGTATTTGGTAGTATTAATAGCTGAGAGTAAGGTTTTTATAATTATAAATGCTATAAACATTTCAAATTACACACATATATATATATGTGGTGTTTTTCGTTGCCTATTAGTCAAAGTAAACATCAATTACAGCAACAGACTGTAAAATGTGGGTAAATTGTCTTCAGTTTTAACATTAAATGTGAAATTACTATTAAAATGGTAATAAATTGATATTAGTTTTATAGTATTTTATTGTTGGTAATATTAACAGTAAATACAAATTACTATTAACAAAACATAATGTTTAGTGACAAAAAGTGACCTATTGGTCCATCTAAGCTGTTCCATCCTCTAAACTAAACTAAAACTATTAATTAATAAATTAAAAAAATTAAAGCCTGCTCTTATAATTCATATATTTATCAAGCTTTCGCTTAAACTCACTTAAATATACTGGCTCCAAAACATCCGAAGAACAACACCCTGTTAGAAAAATATAACTGTCGTAGATGAAGTTGACTTTTACCTTGCCAAAATTTATATCTGTGTTCCATAGTCTACTATTCTCACTGTTAAGTATGAAAAAAAAAGATGATACATCAACGTTATCAATTCCCTTTACAATCTTAAACACCTCAATCAGATTCCCCCTAACTCTTTCAACCTCTCCTCTTATGACACCCCCCCCCATCCCAGGCACTGTTATAGTAACCCTCCTCTGAACCATTTCCAACAATTCAATGTCCTTCATAAGTTATGGATCCCAAGACTGAACACAATACTCCAAATGTTACCTAACCAGTAACCTATACAATGAAATT
>NW_013674247.1:20832-22964 GCF_000517525.1 Limulus polyphemus | reverse complement strand
ATAATTTAAATTATGATAACCCACATGCATTATCTTGCATTTATTATAATTAAATCCATCTTCCAATTATTTTTCCTACTCACTAAATGGTGTAAATCCTTTTGTAAATCAGCAGCATCCTCTTCACAGCTAGCAACACCCAAGATATTAATATCATCTGCAAATTTAAGTAATTTATTGACCATTCTTTCAACTATGTCATTGATATAAATAAAAAAGAGCAAATGTCCCAAGACTGAACCCTGAGTTACCCCACTTATGACATTAATCCATTTTGACTGAAATCCATTTGTAACAATCCTCTCCTTTCTTCCATCTAACCACTCTTCTATCCAATTTGCTAACTTATCCCCCCACACCTATTTAGATAATTTTTTACAAGTATTTTATGTGGCACCTTGTCAAATGCTTTCTGAAAATCCAGATACACCAAATCTACACTCTTACCCTCATGTACATAAACAGTAACTTTTTCAAAGAATGTCAGAAGAAAATGGTAGTAAATTAATATTAGTTTACAGTATTTTACTGTAGGAAATATTAACAGTAAGTTACTAGCGCCCAGAAATTTACAAAAACTTTTAAAGAGAGTATAAAAGGAACGTTCTTTATTAGGCTGTAAAGCGGAAGTTAACATAGACATAAACATTAAAATACCGTTAATGTATAATGAAATGTATAGTATTCTAATTGAACTAAATAATATAATAAATAAAGGTGTGATTGAATTAATTCAGGAATTATTTCTGAACAAAAAACCTTGTATCAAAATCTAATACAAATTACACCTATTTTTACACTTGTACATGAAATAAAAGCAGGCATGCGCACTGTATGATATTGTTTCAAATGCAGTTCCTTGACCTGGTCAAATAATATCTTTAATTTCAGTTATCCCAAGAAATATTTCTATGTTTTACGTTTTTAAAGACAGATGAAATTAATTTAACCCATGTATTTGTGAAATTAATTGCAATACTGATAGTATTAATAATGAATTTTTTTTAACTGTCTCGTAAGTTATTAGGAAACCTGTAACTAATAATGGCAGGGACCAATTAGAATATGACGCATAAATTACATGAAAAATGTATTTAAATCGTAGATGGGGTAGATAATTCTAGGTTAATACTTTTATTAATATCCAGGATCTACGTTGACTCCATACACAGAAACTGTCACTCAAGTTCCCGATGATAATCTTTATGCATAAAACTGATATGGTATAAACCGTATAAGTAGCGGTTTCAGATTATAATCTGTATGCAGAAAATTGATATAGTAGAAACTGTGTGTAGAATACTCACGTGGTATAAACCGTATTAGTAGCGGTTTCCCATGATAATCTGAATGTAGAAAACTGATGTGGTTGAAACTGTATTAGTAGCAGTTTCAGGTGACAATCTATTTGTATATAGATGAAATGGTAGAAACCGTATTTAATAGCAGTTTCAGATGATAATCTGTATGTAGAAAACTGGCATAGTAGAAACCGTATTTACTAGCAGTTTCAGGTGACAATCTATTTGTATATAGATGAAATGGTAGAAACCGTATTTAATAGCAGTTTCAGATGATAATCTGTATGTAGAAAACTGGCATAGTAGAAACCGTATTTACTAGCAGTTTCAGGTGACAATCTATTTATATATAGATGAAATGGTAGAAACTGTATTAGTAGCGGTTTCAGATGATAATCTGTATGTAGAATACTCACGTGGTATAAACCGTATTAGTAGCGGTTTCAGATGATAATCTGAATGTAGAAAACTGATGTGGTTGAAACTGTATTAGTAGCGGTTTCAGGTGACAATCTGTATGTAGAAAACTGACATAGTAGAAACCGTATTTAATAGCAGTTTCAGATGACAATCTGTATGTATATAACTGATATGGTAGATACTGTATTAGTAGCGGTTTCAGGTGATAATCTGTTTGTATATAACTGATATGGTAGATACTGTATTAGTAGCGGTTTCGGGTGATAATCTGTTTGTATATAACTGATATGGTAGATACTGTATTAGTAGTCGGTTTCGGTGATAATCTGTTTGTATATAACTGATATAGTAGATACTGTATTAGTAGTCAGTTTCGGTGATAATCTGTTTGTATATAACTGATATGGTAAA
>NW_013674247.1:14322-20757 GCF_000517525.1 Limulus polyphemus | reverse complement strand
ATAATCTGTTTGTATATAACTGATATGGTAGATACTGTATTAGTAGCGGTTTCGGGTGATAATCTGTTTGTATATAACTGATATAGTAGATACTGTATTAGTAGCAGTTTCGGGTGATAATCTGTTTGTATATAACTGATATGGTAAATACTGTATTAGTAGCGGTTTCGGGTGATAATCTGTTTGTATATAACTGATATAGTAGATACTGTATTAGTAGCGGTTTCAGATGATAATCTGTTTGTATATAACTGATATGGTAGATACTGTATTAGTAGCGGTTTCAGATGATAATCTGTATGTATATAATTGATATAGTAGATACTGTATTAGTAGCGGTTTCAGATGATAATCTGTATGTATATAACTGATATGGTAGATACTGTATTAGTAGCGGTTTCAGATGATAATCTGTTTGTATATAACTGATATGGTAGAAACAATGTTATAATCTGGAATCCTGAGTATATTTATTATGTAACAGGATATTCTAAACACTAACCGTTTTTTTGAAGATATAAAACCCATTATGTAAAGTTTCAGTTCTTAGAACAAAGAAAACCGTTGTTTATACCAGGTAAAAATGAATTCATATACTATGCCAGGGTTCTGGTACTGAAAACCCCATTCATTGAGCCGGGGTTCTGGTACAGAGAACCCATTTAGCAAGCCGGGGTTCTGGTACAGAGAAACATTGTTAGTAGCAAGGGTCCTGGTACAAACAAACCCATTTATAAAGTCGGGGTTCTGATACAGAGAAATCCAGTTAGTAAGCCGTGGTCCTGGTACAGAGAAACCCATTTAGTAAGCCAAGGTTCTGGTACTGAAAACCCATTTATTAAGCAAGGGTTCTGGTACAGGGAACCCATTTAGTAAGCCGAGGTTCTGGTACAGAGAAACTCATTTATTAAGCCAAGGTTCTGGTACAGTAATTTAGTTATGATAATGTGCGAGACTATCTATTGGTAATGTATTTCACAATAGACTTTTGTGGAATTTGTTCAAACAAATTATTCTTGTAAGAATCAGATAACTCGTTAATGTCTTAACATTTAAAATATACTTATAAAACAGTTCTAAACGTTAGTTTTCCGAAAACACCTAGACACAGACAGGAGCCTAACGACAGATTTAACACACAATACTTACGGCAAGCTGCAGATAGCGGTTTAGTGTAAAATTCGATCGCACGACACAAAGTGAAAAAAGTCGCTGATTCAGTTGGAATTAAACTAGATAAGACTTCGCGGTAAAGTACGGACTCGCGCCTTGGTAATAGGAGCATTTTTAAATTTAACTGACATTACAAGTACAAAGAAAATATTATCAGGTTTTGGTAAAGCTTTAATCAGTGACCTACTTTGATAAAAACATCATCGGTTTTTCCACATACATCCTTATTGATTATTTATTGAAACAAAAATCAGTTACGAATTCTTTCCCAAGTTTACAAAGATATAATTCATACTGAAGTATTTCTGTAAATCTGTAAATAATGTGCGTGGAAATTGAAGTGGATAATTACTGTTAAAGGAACTTGGTGTTCTTCAGCGGACCCTCCGATAACCTAATCTGTTCTTTTAAATATTTTATCTAGTTTACAACACATTAATGTGAAATGAAACTTATGTCTCTGTCTCTGGTCTGTCATTAGGTCAACTGTATTTTCTATAAAGTTTGGGATTTGCAGTTTTCAAACTAAATGTTACATTATGCAGCATATGCAATAATTTATATCCTCAGGAAAAATAGAGGATCACGTGAAAAGTAGAGCCCTCTGCTCCTAAAACTCTTTAACAGGATTGTACATAAAGGAAATTTAATGGTTTTAGAATGGTAGCCCACTCAAACCAAAACGGTCTTTTTTAATATACTGATTTTGAACTCAAAACAGCGGAATTCGGAACCACGTAACAAATCACTACAAAGAAAATACCAAACAGGTTTAGGCTCTAAATCGTAGTGTGATCATAATTTGTACAATAATAAATTTTCTAAATTATTAGCTAAAACAATATAAATCTTATAAATTCTTAGTTACAATAATATACATCTTCTAAATTATTAGCTACAATAATATAAATCTTATAAATTCTTAGTTACAATAATATAAATCTTATAAATTGTTAGCTACAATAATATAAATCTTATAAATTGTTAGCTACAATAATATAAATTTTATAGATTCTTAGTTACAATAATATAAATCTTATATATTGTTAGCTACAATAATATAAATATTATAAATTGTTAGTTAAAATAATATAAATCTTATGAATTGTTAGACACAATAATATAAATCTTCCAAATTGTTAGACACAATAATATAAATCTTCCAAATTATTAACTACAACAAATACTTAATTTTTGAAAGAATAATTTATTTATTTTATTTTTTGCTTGTTTAATAGCTTTTCATAAACACTATTATGACAAGTTATTAAATAAAACAGCTCTACAGATTCACTGAACTTTTTATACAGGGAGTTAGTAGTGATAATAACGTAAATTAAACAAGTATGATGATCTGTTGACTTAATGTTTCTACTATTTCTAACTACGTACGTCACTTAGTGTCGTAAAATTATCCTCTTAAACACGAACCGTACTTTTAAAGTAACTCCATTAAAAGTAAAATAATTAAAACTCGTATTTTATTAAAATGAAGTACTAGAAAGGAAAGCCTGTTGTAACCGTATTGCTGTAACTTGCTTTTATTATTCGACAATGATAGTCTACTATTGTGTATGCATTATATTTTGTTTCAAAATATGAAAGAAGGAAACACCGAGGTATCCTGCTTGAAATTGTTTTCAGGTACTATATTGATACGTGCGTATCTAGATGTATGTAATCTAATTGGATTTAAATGCCCGTAGAGAAGCCTTAACCGAGCTCTACTGTTCAAAGGGCGTGTCCCAGATACAACAGAGTAGCAGTTGCATTTTTTATATTCTGTTGTAATATATGTATAAATACAGTCGTGACAATATTCTTAATCTGTTTGTTACTTTAAAAATATCAAAGCTGTTGGAAACTCGGTTCTTTCTCACGGGGTTTTCTTTTAGAAAAACAGGAATCGATCATGAAATTTAAAAGTTCATTAAATCGACTATTTTGTAAGTTCTCAATTCAGTAGAGAAGTGGTAATAAATACATGTAGCTACGATCTGCAGCTTACACTTCACTGTAGCATTGTGGGTCTACTGCAGCTTACACTTCACTGTAGCATTGTGGGTCTACTGCAGCTTACACTTCACTGTAGCATTGTGGGTCTATTGCTTATATGTTCATCACGAACGATATTCCTAAAATATCAGTTACATTGTAATATGTTAACCGAAAATTCGTACCATCGTCATGCAGTACCAAAAGATATTTACATTGTAATCCATAACCCGAAAGATAATGGTTGGAGATGTACCTGATGATGACAAAACCTTGTCAAAACGTTGTACATTTGCTGCTATGTTAAACTTATATTAAAATTGTTCTTCATTACCCATTCAAGCCGTCTCGTCATCGAATTTGAACCTGAAAGGTCATTAGGTAATTCATTATAATGAATGACCTGAAAAATCGTTACATTGTAATGTGTTCCCGACAGATCATTACACTGTAATACATTACCCTAAAGTTACTTACAGAATAAAATGTTACTCAAAAGGTCATTACACTGTAATACATTACCAGAAAGATCAGTGGATTGTAATATATTACCCAAGAGATTGTTGCATCGTAATACATTACCGTAAAGATCGTTACATTTTAACGCATTACCCGGAAGATCGTTACATGAAGAGGAGTGTCTGTTTAGCCTACAAACAATCAGTTCATGTATAAGTAGTATTTCTACAATGCAATTGTTGCATCGAAACTGGAAAAGCTTGTACGAACTTATATCAGCATAAACACCATTAACAACCTAAGATCCTGTCGAATAATTATCAAAACATGTAAAACACGGTGAACTGAATGTATGTATTGCTTTCATTTCTTTAGAGGTGGATAAAATAATTATGGGCTTGACAGTAGACATCGAAATGGTTAATAAATAACACCAGGCAACAGTCATGAAAAGATAATTAAAGATACAATAAATGTTTTTAATATACTGGAAGCTGTTCTGGTAATTTAAATAGATTTAAAACGATTAAATGTTACACTATGTTCACCACAGGAATAGAAACCCGAATCGTAGTGTTATAAACCCTCAAACTTATCGCTGTACCACCGGGGAAACAATTGTAATAATTAATAAAAATATAAAGTGAGAAGTTTGAAACTTTTAAACTAATACACATAATCTATCTTCTTAGTGTGAAGGTAAATCTAACCAATCACCTGAGTTTATTGTCCTCAACCCTTTGCTGCTCTAAAGTTAGCAAGTTTTTATGTTTGATCAGGATACACAAACCACATCTCGTCCATAGTAAACATGCCAAATCGTGTAACCTTCTTGATTTCAGATGCTAAGCATGCTATGGTGCCTAATCTCCAGCTGCTTCCTTCAGTTCTTTACTTTGTCCGAACCAGGTGGGAAACTTAACTTAATCAAGAACCGAGAAAGATTGTGTTTGTATGAACTGTGACGAGATAAGTTTTCCAAACTTACTGTTCAGTATCGAAAGTTTTCTTAAAGAAGTGTGTCAACTTTTGTAACTAAAGTATTAAATAAATAAAGAATAAGGTGCGAGTTAGGAGATGTTGTTTTTTTTCTCCATTTTTAAGAGATGAAAAAAAATCCAATTATCTAGGTTCGTTTAGAATTATTTTTGTCTTTAAATGATGTACTCCTAAAATCTGTCAAAATATCGACACCTTATACCGATGTTCTCCTAAAAGCTGTCAAAACATCATTTTTAAATAATGTACTTGTAAAATCTATCAAACATCTACACTTCTAATTGAAGTACTACTGAAATCTGTCAAAACATTGACAACGTATAATGATGCGCTCCTAAAATCTGTCAAGACATCGACATCTTTAAACGGTGCACTCTTAAAACTTGTCAAAAAATCGACTTCTTTCAACGATGTGCTCCAAAAATCTGTCGAAACAATGACATAAAGTGTGCCACAGTTTAAAAGTAACATTATTCTTATAGGTAGGGATCATATTCTAGTACTGTGGAAACAAAAGTAAGACTTTCATTAGAAAGGTCAAGTCGAACAAAATATATTTGAACCTATTGTTTCAATGTTGCATTTTGTTTCTTTCTTGCGGAAACAGAATATTTTAATGTTTAATTCTGATTAAATATAGGTAGAAATAAAGAATCAAACGCATGGCAAAAACATATTAAAAAGTATTATAAAATAAGCCATGGGATGTGTCTTGAAATAAAACTGATTATTAAGAAACATCGCTACAGTTAATACGAAGAACACTAACATTAACAAACATCGCTACAGTTCATACGAAGAACACCAACACTAACAAACATCGCTACAGTTAATACGAAGAACACTAACATTAACAAACATCGCTACAGTTCATACGAAGAACACCAACACTAACAAACATCGCTACAGTTAATACGAAGAACACTAACACTGACAAACGTCGCTACAGGTAATACGAACAACACTAACCCTAACAAACATCGCTACAGTTAATACAAAGAACACCAACATTAACAAACATCACTATAGTTAATACGAAGAACAATAACATTAACAAACATCGCTAAAGTTAATACGAAGAACACTAACATTAACAAACATCGCTACAGTTAATACGAAGAACACTAACATTAACAAACATCGCTACAGTTAATACGAAGAACACCAACTCTGACAAACATCGCTACAGTTGATACGAAGAACACCAACATTAACAAACATCACTATAGTTAATACGAAGAACACTAACATTAACAAACATCGCTACAGTTAATACGAAGAACACTAACATTAACAAATATCGCTACAGTTAATACGAAGAACACTAACATTAACAAACATCGCTACAGTTAATACGAAGAACACTAACATTAACAAACATCGCTACAGTTAATACGAAGAACACTAACATTAACAAACATCTCTACAGTTAATACAAAAACCACTAACATTAACAAGCATCGCTACAGTTAATACGAAGAACACTAACATTAACAAACATCGCTACAGTTAATACGAAGAACACCAACTCTGACAAACATCGCTACAGTTAATACGAAGAACACCAACATTAACAAACATCGCTACAGTTAATACGAAGAACACTAACATTAACAAACATCGCTATAGTTAATACGAAGAACACCAACTCTGACAAACATCGCTACAGTTAATACGAAGAACACCAACATTAACAAACATCGCTACAGTTAATACGAAGAACAACAACATTCACAAACATTGCTACAGTTAATACGAATAACATCGACACTAACAAACATCGCTACAGTTAATACGAAGAACAACAAC
>NW_013674247.1:2164-13655 GCF_000517525.1 Limulus polyphemus | reverse complement strand
GACAAACATTGCTACAGTTATTACGAAGAACACTAACACTGACAAACATTGCTACAGTTATTACGAAGAACACCAATACTGACAAACATCGCTACAGATAATACGAATAATACCATCACTAACAAACATCGCTACAGTTAATACGAATAACACCAACACTAACAAACATCGCTACAGTTAATACGAATAACACCAACATTAAAAAACATTGCTACAGTTAATACGAATAACATCGACACTAAGAAACATCACTACATTTAATACGAATAACACCAACACTACCAAACATCGCTACAGTTAATACGAATAACACCAACACTAACAAATATCGCTACAGTTAATAAGGACACGAACACTGACAAACATCGCTACAGTTAATACGAAGAACACTGACACTGACAAACATCGCTACAGTTAATACGAAGAACCCTAACACTGACAAACATCGCTACAGTTAATACCAAGAACAGCAACACTAACAAGCATCGCTACAGTTAATACCAAGAACAGCAACACTAACAAACATCGCTATAGTTAATACGAAGAATACCAACACCAACAAATATCACTACAGTTAATACCAAGAACACCAACACTAACAAACGTCGCTACAGTTAATACCAAGAACACCAACACTAACAAACATCGCTACAGTTAATACGAAGAACACCAACACTAACAAACATCGCTACAGTTAATACCAAGAACACCAACACTAACAAACATCGCTACAGTTAATATCAAGAACATCAACACTAACAAACATCACTACAGTTAATACCAAGAACACCAACACTAACAAACATCGCTACAGTTAATACCAAGAACACCAACACTAACAAACACCGCTACAGTTAATACCAAGA
This sequence comes from Limulus polyphemus, assembly GCF_000517525.1. Lineage (NCBI taxonomy): Eukaryota > Metazoa > Arthropoda > Merostomata > Xiphosura > Limulidae > Limulus > Limulus polyphemus. The sequence goes on along the minus strand of NW_013674247.1, from coordinate 12,789 downwards.
ACACCAACACTAACAAACATCGCTACAGTTAATACCAAGAACACCAACACTAACAAACACCGCTACAGTTAATACCAAGAACACCAACACTAACAAACATCGCTACAGTTAATACCATGAACACCAACACTGACAAACTTCACTACAGTTGATACCAAGAACACCAACACTAACAAACATCGCTACAGTTAATACCAAGAACACCAACACTGACAAATATCGCCACAGTTAATACAAATAAGACCAACACTAACAAACACCGCTACAGTTAATACCAAGAACGCCAACACTAACAAACATCGCTACAGTTAATACCAAGAACACCAACACTAACAAACATCGCTACAGTTAATACCAAGAACACCAACACTAACAAACATCGCTACAGTTGATACCAAGAACACCAACACTGATATCACAAGTATTTATACGAATAAAGATTAAAACCTAAGCGTTCATCAGTGAATATAAAGTTAATAAAACTTGTTAATGTCAGGTAAGATTATAACAAACACGTATCTTACAGTAAATGTTATGATTGTCAGTTTTTACACAAAATCTGTTGAAAAAATCATTAGATCACTTGACCAACAAATAGCAAACACTAAAAGAATTATAATACATAACTAAAAACAAATATGTTAAACTAATCCTGAACAATTACACACATCCTTTACATACTAAGAAATAATGGTGCTATGATATGGAATGACATCTTTCATTGGTCATAATTCATTAGATGTGTCGCAATAAATTAATAAAGTTGCCTTTTAGAGTAGGTTTTCGCTCAACGAGTCTTAATCAAAACGAATTTTACAAGAAACTTTTGGTTAAACTAATCGCGCATTTGAAAGTTCTTAAAAATAACGAAGCAATAAACTTATTAAGTAAGAAAGTAATTTTAAAAAAAGTGTTTAACTCTAGAGTATACTCTGACACGTTAGATGAAATATTTAGATCATACTGGCTGAAGAATTTTGGTTGTTTTAGATCATTTCTTGGCAGCTAAAAATTATCACAACTAATATAAAGTATCGATATCACAACTAATATAAAGTATCGATATCACAACTAATATAAAGTATCGATGTCACAACTAATATAAAGTATCGATATCACAACTGACATAAGGTATCCATATCCCAAATGATACACAGAATCGATATCCTAACTGACATAAGGTATCGATGTCCTAACTGACATAAGATATCGATATCACAACTAATATGAAGTATCGATATCACAACTAATATAAAGTATGGATATCACAACTAATATAAAGTATCGATATCACAACTGATATAAAGTATCGATATCACAACTGACATAAAGTATCGATGTCACAACTAATATAAAGTATCGATATCACTCTTGATATAAAGTATCGATATCACAACCGATATAAAGTATCGATATCCTAACTGACATAAGGTATCGATATCACAACTGACATAAGATATCCATATCCCAAATGACACACAGAATCGATATCACAACTAATATAAAGTATCGATATCACAACCGATATAAAGTATCGATATCCTAACTGACATTAGATATCGATATCACAACTGACACAAGATATCCATATCCCAAATGACACACAGAATCGATATCACAACCGATATAAAGTATCGATATCCTAACTGACATAAGGTATCGATATCACAACTGACATAAGATATCCATATCCCAAATGACACACAGAATCGATATCACAACTAATATAAAGTATCGATGTCACAACTAATATAAAGTATCGATATCACAACTGATATAAAGTATCGATATCACAACTAATATAAGGTATCGATATCACAACTAATATAAAGTATCGATATCACAACTGATATAAAGTATCGATATCACAACTGACATAAAGTATCGATGTCACAACTAATATAAAGTATCGATGTCACAACTGACATAAAGTATCGATATCCTAACTGATATAAAGTATCGACATCACATCTAATATAAAGTATCGATGTCACAACTAATATAAAGTATCGATATCACAACTAATTTAAAGTATCGATGTCACAACTAATATAAAGTATCGATATCCCAACTGATATAAAGTATCGATATCACAACTGATATAAAGCATCGATATCACAATTGATATAAAGTATCGATATCACAACTGACATAAAGTATCGATATCCTAACAGATATAAAGTCTCGATATCACAATTGATATAAAGTATCGATATCACAACTGAAATAAAGTATCGATATCCTAACTGATATAAAGCATCGATATCACAATTGATATAAAGTATCGATATCACAACTGACATAAAGTATCGATATCCTAACTGATATAAAGTCTCGATATCACAATTGATATAAAGTATCGATATCACAACTGACATAAAGTATCGATATCCTAACTGATATAAAGTATCGATATCACAATTGATATAAAGTATCGATATCACAACTGATATAAAGTATCGATATCACAACTGATATAAAGTATCGATATCACAACCAATATAAAGTATCGATATCACAACTAATTTAAAGTATCGATGTCCCAACTGATATAAAGTATCGATATCACAACTGATATAAAGCATCGATATCACAATTGATATAAAGTATCGATATCACAACTGAGATAAAGTATCGATATCCTAACTGATATAAGATATCGATATCACAACTGACACATTATTAAGCAGAGCAAAACGTCAGATCAATTTCCACGTTGTTCTTTTATAATTCTGATCTTATTAGTTTGTTCATTAGTTGCACTGTTTGTTACATCATGTTACATAAATAATATTTATGGATTTATCTTTAAGTAAATATAGATTCAGATACAAAATATTCCTTTTTGATGTAAGTAATGTTAAATTATTCATTCATGAGAAATTCCGATTGTTTTTCTCTGAACTTACTGAGCAGTGTAAACTGTCACCAATCAATATTCCTGTACAAAAATACCATGGTTACTGAAACAGTAAATTCCGAAAGAATGGTGTAGAAGGAGTCTTTTTGTATAGACCAAATACATTATAGTTGAACATTTAATACCCTCTAATTCAGCAAAAGCCTACTGAAATTAAATAAAAAAAAACAGAAGGTAGTAAACAGATAGGTAGTTGAAACTATACACAGTTGTTATATATAAGACGGTTGTATAAGTTGAAACTATACACTGTTAGTTATATTGTCAGAACAAATATATAAGACTGCTGCTATGTAAGTTGAAACTATACACTGTTAGGAATATTGTCAGAACAAATATATAGGGTGGTTGTATAAGTTGAAACTATACATTGCTAGGTATATTGTCAGAACAAATATATAGGGTGGTTGTATAAGTTGAAACTATACATTGTTAGGAATATTGTCAGAAAAATATATAAGATGGTTGCATAAGTTGAAACTATACATTGTTAGGAATGTTGTCAGAACAATGTATAAGATGGTTGCATAAGTTGAAACTATACATTGTTAGGAATATTGTCAGAACAAATTCATAAGATGGTTGTGTAAGCTGAAACCGTATATTGTTAGGACTATTTTCAGAAGAAATATATAACATAGTGAACAAACCGAGACTATATATATATTGTCTGAAATATTGTCACAACAAATTTATAAGATAGTTCTATGAATTGAAACCATACATTGTTAGTAATATTGTCAGAACAAATGTATAAGATGGTTGTATGAGTTGAAACTATACACTGTTAGAAATATTGTCAGGACAAATGTGTAACATGGTTGTATAAGTTGAAATCGTATATTGTTAGGACTATTTTCAGAAGAAATATATAACATAGTGAACAAACCGAGACTATATATATATTGTCTGAAATATTGTCAGAACAAATATATAAGATGGTTGTATAAGTTGAAACTATACATTGTTAGGAATGTTGTCAGAACAAATGTATAAGATGGTTGTATGAGTTGAAACTATATATATATATATTGTTAGGAATACTTTCAGAAGAAATATATAACATATTGAACAAACCGAGACTATATATATATTGTTTGAAATATTGTCAGAACAAATATATGATAGTTGTATAAGTTGAAACTATACAGTGTTAAGAATGTTGTCAGAACAAATATATAACATGGTTGTATAAGTTGAAACAACATATTGTTAAGAATGTTGTCAGAACAAATATATGACATGGTTGTATAAGTTGAAACAATATATTGTTAAGAATGTTGTCAGAACAAATATATAACATGGTTGTATAAGTTGAAACTATATATTGTTAAGAATGTTGTCAGAACAAATATATAACATGGTTGTATAAGTTGAAACTATACATATATTGTTAAGAATATTGTCAGAACAAGTATATAAGATGGTTGTGCAAACTGAAACTATATATTGTTAAGAACATTCACAGAACAAACACATAAGATGTTTGTATAAAAACAACACAATCATAAGAAATGGAACGTTCACATTGTATGAACCAAATGTCATTTATGTATTTCTATGCTTATTATTTTCATCATTTACGTATAAAAAATCCTTTCGAACCACAAACATTTAATGATAGTCAAAGTGGAAATTTTAATTCAAAGTTAATAAACGACCCATTTAGTAATGTTATCAGGTCGGGTTTATTGAAATAAATACAACAGATAAGAAACGCAGAGTTAAATCACTTTAATAAATGGAAAATGTAATTACTTGGATCATTTTTCTACAAAATAGAAAACGAAAAGAAATATGTAAATAGAAATGAAAGAAATACGAACGTTGGAGTAAATGAAACTGGACAAAAGTGTGTTTTCTAAACTTTGTCCACGTTCTGAAGCGCTCTTATGTACTTACAAACAGTATACACGTTTAGTGTTTGTTAGAGAACGAAATATATTCGTATTATTATATATGTTTCGTATTTTTTGTTGAATAGAAAGTTTTATATTTTCTCGAACAATACATTCATCTCTCTCATTCAGTTTATTGTATATACACGTATATTGTATATTGTTTATTGTATATACACGTATCTTTGCTGCGTTTTGCTTGTAAAATTCTTATTCGCTTTCATGAATGATTTAATGCACCTTCTCTGACAGCATATCTACGCCCCCTGGATTTCTTTAAAAAACTACTCTTACAGTATCTTCATATTTATCACTCTCTCATTGAAATTATAAAACAACTAATGTGCAAGATTTTAACAAAATCTATAGCATAGAGTTGAAAAAACTCTACTTTTTTCAAGCCTGTAAGTTCAGAAAGGTATTTAATTTTATAATGACAATATGGATATACCTGTTGGTTTAGCTAACATTTTTAAAGCACTTGTTAATACATTACAAATAGGCTAAACTTTACCTCAGAGTTTGATAGTTTGTGTTTAAGTGCAAAGCTACTCGTTGTGCCTAACGTATGTATCGAACCCCAGTTTTAGCGTTATAAACAACAAGCTTACCACTGAGCCACTGGGGGTTAATTAGGATGTTGTCTTTATAGTTTTAGCGCAAAGTTACACAAGAGGCTATCTGTCCTCCTTCTACCGCCGGGAATCAAACTCCGGAGTTTAGCGTTTTAAGTCTGTAAACTTACAGCAGACTCGATAAATACACAATATGTTTTAATATAATGTATTGTAATTAATCGTTGTTTTTCATAACACTGGTGTACGGATAAATGTGTTCAAGCGAGAGGAACACTTTGATAGAAAGTGGATATTACTGATATATTTAGTGCTCAAACGTAACGGTAGAAAGTGGATATTACTGATATATTTAGTGCTCAAACGTAACGGTAGAAAGTGGATATTACTGAGATATTTAGTGCTCAAACGTAACGGTAGAAAGTGGATATTACTGATATATTTAGTGCTCAAACGTAACGGTAGAAAGTGGATATTACTAAGATATATAGTGCTCAAACGTAACGGTAGGAAGTGGATATTACTGACATACGTAATGTTCAAACGTAACGGTAGAAAGTGGATATTACTGACATACGTAGTGTTCAAACGTAATTGTAGAAAGTAGATTTTGATCAGATATTTAGTGCTCATGTGTATAGTTAGGAAGTAGAGATGTGTTTGTTTCAAATACACAAGTGTAATACAATACTAACAGCATATTAATAAAATATAATACAATAAGAATAAAAGGAATTATAAGTAACCCAATAGATTTAGTTCATAGTTAAAAAATATTAGTTACTTAATATTAAATTAGATTAAGTTCATCACATTTATATTAAAACATAATTCATTTTCTTATATATGCTTCAGTACATAACATTATTTATTTACTATATCCGTTTCGTATTTGTTAAACAAGCAATGATTACATGATACTTTTAATATTTATAGGACAATACTACAGATTACCATACCTACAATGACATTTGAATTACTTCCACTGGTTAATAAGCAAAACGTTTAACTTTTTTTTACAGTCCATATACCAATTTATTTTATCATATACGAGATAATCATGAGAAACACGGACTTATGAAGAGACAAATTAAATATTTTATGTTCTCTAACACCAAACGAAGCAGTTGTCTGATTATACAAGACAGTCTTTTACTGTAGCATTACGGTGATTATGTTGAGGAGCTCGTTTTACCTTGACTAGAACGGTGTAGTACGACTAGAGGAAGTCATTTTACATTGACTAGAACAATGTAGTACGACTGTAGGAAGTCGTTTTACCTTCACTAGAACTATGTAGTACGACTGGAGGAAGTCGTTTTACCTTGACTAGAACTATGTAGTACGACTGGAAAAAGTCGTTTTACCTTGACTAGAACAATGTAGTACGACTGGAAAAAGTCGTTTTACCTTGACTAGAACAATGTAGTACGACTGGAGGAAGTCGTTTTGCCTTGACTAGAATTATGTAGTACGACTGGAGGAAGTCGTTTTACCCTCACTAGAACTATATAGTACGACTAGAGGAAGTCGTTTTACCTTGACTAGAACAATGTATAACGACTGGAGGAAGTCGTTTTACGTTCACTAGAACAATGTAGTACGACTGGAGGAAGTCGTTTTACCTTGACTAGAACAATGTAGTACGACTGGAGGAAGTCGTTTTACCTTGCCTAGAACGGCGTAGTACGACTGGAGGAAGTCGTTTTACCTTGACTAGAACAATGTAGTACGACTGGACGAAGTCGTTTTACCTTGACTAGAACTATGTAGTACGACTAGAGGAAGTCGTTTTACCTTGACTAGAACAATGTAGTACGACTGGAGGAAGTCGTTTTACTTCACTAGAACAATGTAGTACGACTGGAGGAAGTCGTTTTACCTTGACTAGAACAATGTAGTACGACTGGAAGAAGTCGTTTTACCTTGACTAGAACAATGTAGTACGATTGGAGGAAGTCGTTTTACCTTGACTAAAACAATGTACTACGACTGGAGGAAGTCGTTTTACCTTGACTAGAACTATGTAGTACGACTGGAGGGAGTCGTTTTATCTTGACTAGAATTATGTAGTACGACTGGAGGAAGTCGTTTTACCTTGACTAGAACGGCGTAGTACAACTGTAGGAAGTCGTTTTCCCGGACTAGAACGGCGTAAAACGACTGTAGGACGTCGTTTTACCTTGACTAGAACGGCGTAGTACGATTGTAGGAAGTCGTTTTACCTTGACTAGAACGGCGTAGTACGACTGTAGGAAGTCGTTTTACCCTGACTGGAACTATGTAGTACGACTGGAGGGAGTCGTTTTACCTTGACTAGAACGGCGTAATACGACTGGAGGAAGTCGTTTTACCTTGACTAGAACTATGTAGTACGACTGGAGGGAGTCGTTTTACCTTGACTAGAACGGCGTAATACGACTGTAGTACGTCGTTGTATCTTGACTAGAACGGCGTAGTACGACTGTAGGAAGTCGTTTTCCCGGACTAGAACGGCGTAATACGACTGTAGGACGTCGTTTTACCTTGACTAGAACTATGTAGTACGACTGGAGGGAGTCGTTTTACCTTGACTAGAACGGCGTAATACGACTGTAGTACGTCGTTTTACCTTGACTAGAACGGCGTAGTACGACTGTAGGAAGTCGTTTTGCCGGACTAGAACGGCGTAGTACGACTGTAGGACGTCGTTTTACCTTGACTAGAACGGCGTAGTACGACTGTAGGAAGTCGTTTTACCTTGACTAGAACGACGTAGTACGACTGTAGGAAGTCGTTTTACCCTGACTAGAACTATGTAGTACGACAATAAAAACCTACATAAGTACACAAAAGTTTGTAGCAGATCTACTAGGCTTAAGTCATGGCATATACAAACGAGTATATATTTTGTTTGTATTTTTTATTTATGAAAAGCTATTAAAGATATTTACCTTCGTCTCTGACTTTAAATTACTCGCCAGAGAAAAGACAACCAGTCAATAGCATCGTATTACACATCATTAAGGGATTCACTGCCACTCTTATAACGAAATAAATTCGACATCTCCATAGTCCGGAGATCTATCATTTACAGGGCTAACCCGTGCCATAAATGAGTATGTAAGACTTAAAATCTACTTTGATAGCTTTAAACCTGTCTAGAGCTTAAGTTACACAACTTAATGGGTATATAAGACTTAAAAGGTGCTTTGATAGCTTTAAACCTGTCTAGAGCTTAAGTTACACAACTTAATGGGTATATAAGACTTAAAAGGTGCTTTGATAGCTTTAAACCTGACTAGAGCTTAAGTTACACAACTTAATGGGTATATAAGACTTAAAATCTACTTTGATAGCTTTAAACCTGTCTAGAGCTTAAGTTACACAACTTAATGAGTATATAAGACTTAAAATGTACTTTGATAGCTTTAAACCTGTCTAGAGCTTAAGTTACACAACTTAATGGGTATATAAGACTTAAAAGGTGCTTTGATAGCTTTAAACCTGTCTAGAGCTTAAGTTACACAACTTAATGGGTATATAAGACTTAAAAGGTGCTTTGATAGCTTTAAACCTGACTAGAGCTTACAGTTACACAACTTAATGGGTATATAAGACTTAAAATGTACTTTGATAGCTTTAAATCTGTCTAAAGCTTACATTCTCACAACTTAATGGATATATAAGACTTAAAAGGTGATTTGTTGACTTTAAAACTGTCTAAAACTTACAGTTACACAACTTAATGGGTATACAGGCCGTGATAACGATGTACAAGTCATTCATTTACTGAAGTGTTACACCTTCAAATTATACTAATACGTAACTAGCTTATTGAAATCTATATATTGTATCCAAAGCAGTGTTTAGAACGGAGTTCAGTGAATGGATCTTCTACTGGTTTTAAATAGCTTTAAATATGTAAAGTTCTAACGAACATCTAACACTAGTAACGATACTAAAATATGTAAAGCTTTAACGAACATCTAATACTAGCAACGATAATAATATGTAAAGCTTTAACAAACATCTAACACTAGCAACGATAATAAAATATGTAAAGTTCTAACGAACATCTAACACTAGCAACGATAATAAAATATGTAAAGTTCTAACGAACATCTAACACTAGCAACGATACTAAAATATGTAAAGTTCTAATGAACATCTAACACTAGTAACGATACTAAAATATTGTTGCGTCAGCGAGGTCACGTGACTAGTATCACGCCACTCCTTCTCGAACCTTCATGAATTATCGGGAGACTACTAGATTGGGGGTAACCTGGTATATTTAAGATGCTCACAACGTGACACAACAGTGTAATGAGTATTTGATTGTATGCGGACAAAATATTGTTGGCCACGTGAGACATAGCGTTCTTATAGAGCGACTGTTGAGATTAAGTGTATCGTAAAGTTATATTCAGAAAGAATAAACCAGTTTTATTCAAGAAAGGACTTGTGTCGCTAAAGTTTCGTCGGAACGAATTTACGGAAAATTAACTAACGACTGGAGACGTAACAAATTGGTGTCAGAAGTGGGATAAAAACAAAAAAATGGAAATGAGAGGCGGAAAATCAAACTACAGCTTAGCAGATTTGATGACAGCAATATAAGAACAGCAAAAGAAACAAGAAGAACGAGAAGAGAAATTACAGCAGTTATTGGAGGAAAAAGAAAAGAAAGAAGAAGGACGAGAAAAGAAACAAGAAAAGAAACAAAAAGAGAGACAACAGCAGTTGCAAGAAAACCTGAAACAGTGGCAGCTCGAACAACAAAATAAACAAGAAGAGAAATTACAGCAGTTGTTAGAGGAAAAAGAAAAGAAACAAGAAAAACGAGAAAAGAAACAAGAAGAACGAGAAGAGAAATTACAACAGTTGTTGGAGGAAAAAGAATAGAAACAAGAAGAACGAGAAAAAAAACAGGAAGAAAGTATCCAACAATTGCAGGAAAGTCAGCAGCAACTACAGGAAAATCAACAACAATGGCAAGAAGTACAAATGGAAAACATTAGTAAATTTAAAAGCGAATTAGATACGTTAAAGGATGATTTATTGTCTTTTACACAAGGAGGATACATTAACCATCGACATAATCAGCCCCAGACAATGGCAAGCCCCTTCCAGAGCCTGCAGCTAAACCCTAATGTAGACATATTCAGTCCCGTTAGAAGACACATCCCAGATATGAAAGTAAGTAATAGGAGTGATCCAGAGCAAAGGAAGCCACAGGAATTCGATGGG
>NW_013674247.1:0-1413 GCF_000517525.1 Limulus polyphemus | reverse complement strand
AAAAGCCAGTGTAGGAAGAATACTACCTACAAATCGGCCTCAAGGAGACCAGTAGTGGTTGGTGTTGAGCGACGCTCACCAACCCCCATCATGAAAGTCCCAACAGCTGGGTGTAAAATGCGAAGCACACACAGTGTCTATGTGATAGGAAAGCTGGATGGCCAAAGGTGCAACTTTGTCATAGACTCTGCGTCTCAGCAAACCCTTGTGAGCATCAAGGTGTTAAATCATGAAGGAGTACCAGAAGCCATACAGAAGCTTTATGGTGTGACAGGACATTCTACAAGATTGTGGGGACCAATGTGGGTAACTGTTGAGCTCATGGGCATAAAGGACAAACAGAAAGTATACTTGGCTGACACTGAAGACGAATGCATATTACGATTGGACTATCTACTACCAAGGAAGTTTGTAATTCATTTTGATAAAATGACGTTTGGGAACAACAAAGGCCAAGTTCCGGTAACTGTTAAAGAGAGGTTGAACTAACTAGGTGCCATCAAGCTGAAGTCAAGCCGACTGAAAGAGTTGATGATGATGAAGTGGAACCAAATATAGATATCAAAGCAGTAAAGGAGAAAGACCAAGATTTGAAGCCAATGATTGATTTTCTAAGGGCAATTGTTTTGCGTCCTGTTTGGGAGAAGATGTCTAGTCTAAGCCCTGTGACAAAGCACTATTGAGCACAATAGGACCAGTTAAAGCTTGAAGATGGTATTCTTCTCCGGAGATGGGAAACTACAGATTGGAAATTGACGACTTGGTAAATGGTTATACCGAGAAAGTTACAGGACGTTGTGCTGCGTCAATCCCATGATACTTTATCAGGAGGACATCTCGGAATTAAGAAGACAATGAGTCACCTACGACAAAAATGTTACTGGATAGGTATGAGGCGAGATGTAGAAGAATGGTGCAGGACATGCAGTACATGTAGTGCTAAAAGGGGATCCAGGCATAAGAGATGCCCACCTTATGAAGAGTTGCCTGAGAATGTGTCAGAGTTTGTGAAAGTGTTATCGGAAAGGATGGATGATATTCACCATCAAGTGCGTTCAAACTTGAATACGTCTGCTGATTCGATGAAGTTAACTTATGATAAGAGATCTACTGAAGTCAGCTTTGTACCAGGAGACAAGGTATGGCTGTATAATCCCAGGAAGACCAAAGGGAAGTCTCCTATGTTGTCTTCTCCATGGGAAGGCCCATATGACATAGTCGATCGTCTCTCAGACGTGACTTTTGGAAAAAATGTGGTCGGCGAGGTAAGCCAAAAGTGGTGCATGCCAACAGGCTTTGGCGTTATCACGGTCCAGGACAGTACAATCGGGACGAAGTGAACAACAGAACAAATGACGCTGCTGAATACGTGTCACCTGAAAAATCCAATGTTGAAGAAGAAACTCTACACAG
>NW_013674246.1:23702-29320 GCF_000517525.1 Limulus polyphemus | reverse complement strand
GTGATTCACAATCTCGATAACTTCACTCTCTCTGAGTGCAAAACACACACTAGCTCGAATCAGAATCTTAAATTACCCGAAACAGTTGTAGCTTCCTGATTTGGTATTGCATATGCCTCAGGCCACTTGGTGAAATAATCCATCACCACACATATGTACCTGTTTCCAGCACGAGTTTGGGGCAACGGACCAGCAATGTCAATATCTACTCTTTCCATTGGTGCACCAACTTGATATAACTTCATTGGAGCATGTCCTTTATGTTTGGGTCCCCTTTAAGCACAACATGTACTGCATGCCCTGCACCATTCTTCCACATCATGCCTCATACCTATCCAGTAAAATCTCTGTCGTAGGTGACTCAATGTCTTCTTAACTCCGGGATGTCCTCCTGTTAAACTGTCATGGGATTGACGGAGCACAACTTCCCGTAACTTTCTCGGTATAACCGTTTGCCAGGTTGTCACTTTCCCATCTGCAGTTTCCCATCTCTGGAGAAGAATACCATCTTCAAGCTTAAACTGGTCCCATTTTGCCCAATAGTTTTTTGTCACAGAGCTTAAGCTAGACACCTTCTCCCAAGCAGGATGCAAAACACATACTTGTACAAAATCAATTATTGGTTTCAAATTTTGGTCTTTCTCCTGCTCTGCTTTAATATCTATACTTGGTTCCACTTCACAATCATCAACTCCTTCAGTCACTTTGACTTCAGCTTGATGGCACCTGGTTAGTTCAACCTCTCTCTTTTCAGCAATGTCTGCAGTCATTTTTGCAGGGACTTCAGTTCAGTCCGTCGGCATTTCCATGCGATTTTCTTTCTCTATATTCAATGTCATAGTTATACTGATCTAACTTTCCAATCCAACATGCCAGTTGTCCCTTTGGGTTCTTTAATTATCTTAACCAGCGTAATACAGCATTTTCTGTCCTGATGGTAAACCTAGCCCCATAGAGGTAAGAATGGAAATATGTCAGGCTCTTTACTATAGCCATGGCCAAGAAGGTGGGGGAAGAAACAGAAGTGCTGGAAAGATAAGCAAAGTTCTCACAAAGACTATCAGCAATGCTCTGTGCATCAGCACTCCATTGGAGTGCAAAATGGAAAAGGGATGGGACGCATACTGCCCATTGACCTTCCTGGACCAACTTCGACCACGGCCAATCTCCCTCAAAATTATAGGAAAATGATCATTTCTCCATGGGTTACTGTCAACCCTCCAAGAAAAACTAGAGAAAGGTGAAGGGGAACAGATAGATCAATAACAGTAAAAGATCGCCAAATTCCAGAAAATATGTAAAAGAACTAATATTGAATAGAGATAGGTCGTGATCTGAGAGCAAAGGCTTCACAGAGCGACCACTCCCATCAACTTCAGTACCACCCCAGAGGGGACTGTGTCCATTAAAGTCTCCTGAGATGAAAAAGAGAAATGGTAATTGTTCGAGGAGAGCATCAAGGTCTGACTGGTCATAAGTATCTCCAGGAGATAGGTAAAAAGAACAAACAGTGATGGTATGACCCAAGGATGTATCGAGTGGCACAGACAAGGTGGGCAGATGCTGGTCGACGAGCAGTGTCATCCCTCCATGCACTCCTCCATCACACAACCTATCATTCTGGTATAAAGAAAACTGCCAAAAGGTGACTGTATCGGCAGGTTTCGGGAATGTTTCCCATAAGGAAAAACATATGGGATATAGGTATCAATCAAGGCCTTAATGTCATCCAGATTAGAATGGAAACCTCGACAGTTCCACTGTATCAAAGTGACCAATTTTACTTAGGTGGAGGAGAGCTGTGTTGAGAACCCTTCTGCTTGCGACCACGCCATTTTTCTTTACTAGAAAGAGGTCTGTCAACCTCTACGGATCCTGCCCTGGGTCGAATGGGCAGATCTCTGTCATTTGACTTAGATTCCAGCAACTGAGGGCGTGAACGAATAATCGTTCTGCATCTCGGGGCCAAAGAAGAAGTACCTGTGCAGACATCAGAAACTGGGGCTGAAGGAAGTGGACCCAGGCAGTCACTAGAAGGAGTGGTGGGGACAGAGATAGGAGTAGACATGGACTTGTCAACTCGTTTATCCACAGAAGGCAAATGCTTCTTCACATAGGCACAGAAAGATCTGTCTGCACACCTGCTGTAGCAATGGAGTGTAATACAGCAGCATATGTCCGAGATGCAGCAGGGGACAACAACTTTCGAGCTTCTGGATAAGAAATGTTATTAATGGTTTTTAAATGCTGTACCTCTTTCTCCTCCACCCACTTAAAACAAGAACGAAACTAAGATGGGTGGGAACCACTACAATTGATGCAGTGAGGGTCCAGTTGACACTCGTAAGCATTGTGGTCTTTGACATGTGCTCATTATGGTGGCAAGATGTCTTTGAATGTTCGAACCACTGACACTAGAAAAACCGAAGAGGGTTAGGAATATAATGACATATCCTATAGTTCAGATAACCTGTCTTGACAGAGGCAGGCAGACGTGGTGGAGGAAACATCAAAATAAGAACATTGGTAGGCAGCATAATTCCTTCTCTGCGAGTGGAGATACATCTCACTGCAAAAACTCCTTGTCTGGAGAAACCAGCGTGAATCTCCGACTTGGGGATGTTCTTCAAACCCCTCTCAACAATAACTCTTCTTAAGGAATTCAAAGTAGCATGGGGAGTAACCTCAATAAGTATATCCCCAATAGCTTTTGAATTCAGGAGTTCACTGTGTGTTTTTGTAGATGTTTCCCCCAGGATGTCTACAGGACATCGCTTATTGACTGGCTTTGGAGAGCCAGCAAGTCCCTCTAATCCCTTCTGACAAAGAATGCATTATGATAAAATGTGGTACAGGTGCAGAATGGGGTGGAGACTACTGTTCAGTCTTCAAGACATGTTCGTTTACCTATGAACTATTTTCATATTATTTTATTTTTATTAGGATTTGGGAGATCTGTAATATAAGAGGAAAGATTCGGTGCCTACTGACCCCATGGAGTCCTATGAGGGAATGTACTACATGACAAACAAGGACACTGCAGCAATTCCAGGGCTTTGTGAGCACTATACCCAAACACCAACATCAGACACAGTGTCCACAACGCCTAACACTGGTACTCAGTTCACCCTAGCCCATCAAAAATGTTCGCCCTTATATCTATGAGGTTTTTATAATGTCTTGATCAATCCCATTATCTGTTAGTAAAAGAGTAGCTCAAGAGTTGGCAATGAGTGGTGATGACAAGCTACCTTCCCTCTAATTTTTCACTGCTAAATTAGGGATGGCTTTCACAGATAGGCCTCGTGTAGTTTTGTGCGAAATAAAAACAAAATTCTAACAAAATCATAACTCTTGCATTAAATTAAACAGTCGTGTATATCTTTTATAGCTCCCCAGTAGCACAGCGGTATGTCTGCGGACTTATAACGCTAGAAACCGGGTTTCGATACCCGTGGTGGGCAGAGCACAGATAGCCCATTGTGTAGCTTTGTGCATAAATTCAAACAAACAAACAAATATCTTTTATATGCGGAAACATCTGTCAGCTGAGTGCTTGCACAGATCTTAAAATATAACGTTGATAAACGGAAATATCGGCACATGTAGATATGTAGATCTTGAGAGTCGAGTTGTTCAAAACTTGAAAATAGCGTTGATAACTGGACCAATTGTTGGTCGAGATATTGCAAAGGTAATATCTGCTGAAGCGTTTTGCAAGAACTGTCTGGAAAATGATCTATATGAAATAGTACAGCTTATAAAATGAGTCAAGTCAACGTAGGCCAGTAAGGCAATTATTGATTGGCAAGTCCTTAAGCCAATCAGGGAATGTCACATACCTACTGAAGGATGTGTAGATTGTACAGGTATTCTTTTTGGTGATAAAGGACAGGTTTATGTGTTTTACTAAAGGTGGCTTCCAAAATATAGAGATCAAAGGTTGACAGACCATTTGCAATAATTTTAAACCTGCTATCTGTGTAGTTGTCAGCACAAGTTGGGTTCACTAGTAAATGCTGGCCAATCACTGATTCACATTTTGGTGGTAGAACTTTTGTTTTACAGGAGCGACATGGTAAATTCTTTTCTTTCACACTCTTATTTCTTATGGACGTTGGTACATGTTGTTTAATTCTATCCTGCGGTCTTTGTGAAGTGCGACCTACGTACAGACATTCGCGGTGAAACGAGAATTCATAAATAACCATATGTTAGTTAATTTTCCGTAACTTCGTTCCGACGAAACTTTAGCGACACAAGTCCTTTCTTAAATAAAACTGGTTTATTCTTTCTTGCGATACACTTAATTTCAACAGTTGCTCTGTAACAAACGCTATAATTCTCAACGAACTTCTCACGTGCTTAACAATATTCTCTCTGACTGCAGTTCAATTACTCATTACCTACACATTGACCCGTCACGTTGTGACCATCTTATATATACCAGCCTACCCCCAATCTAGTAGTCTCCCGATAATTCAAGAAGGTTCGAGAGAAGGACGTGGCGTGATACTAGTCACGTGACCTCACTGACGAAACACTGCCCCCTCCTTAGTATTGTTCGTCCCGAACAATAGCCACTTACATTATACCAATAACAATTAACAATAACTTAATTAAATGTACAGAATTACAAACACAAAATTACAATTCAACAAAGTCTCTTAATTTTACGGGACGCATCTTCTTCCGTACTGGTCTCTGTCTCGTTGGCTTCTGCTTCACATGGGGTTCATCTGCTTCATCAGGCAATGTTCTATCGTCGATAACAGTCACATCAGTGGTAGTAACTTCATCAAGACCTTCACCGTTTCCCTTCTCAAAACTGAGTAGAGTTTCTTCTTCGACGGTGGCTTCTTCATATGGCACGTCTTCAGCAGCGTCATTTGTCCTGTTTTCCACTTCATCCCAACTGAAATGTCCTGGACCATGATAACGCCAAAGCCTGTTGGCATGCACCACTTTTGGCTTATCTCGCCGACCACATTTTATCCGGAAAGTCACGTCTGAGAGATGCTTTCACAAACTCTGACCCATTCTCAGGCAACTCTTCATAAGGTGGGCATCACTTATGCTTGGGTCCCCTTATAGCACTACATTTACTGCATGTCCTGCACCATTCTTCCACATCTCACCTCATACCTATCCAGTAAAATCTTTGTCGTAGGTGACACAATGTCTTCTTAATTCCGAGATGTCCTCCTGTTAAATCATGGGATTGATGCAGCACAATGTCCCGTAACTTTCTCGGTATAACCATTTGCCAAGTCGTCAATTTTCCATCTGTAGTTTCCCATCTCCATACAAGAATACCTTCTTCAAGCTTTAACTGGTCCCATTGTGCCCAATAGTGCTTTGTCACAGGGCTTAGACTAGACACCTTCTCCCAAGCAGGGCGCGAAACACTTGCTTTTACAAAATCAATTATTGGCTTCAAATCTTGATCTTTCTCCTGCTCTGCCTTTAATATTGATACCTGGTTCCACTTCGTCATCATCAACTTTTTCAGTCGGCTTGACTTCAGCTTGATGGCACCTAATTAGTTCAACCTCTCTTTTAACAGTTACCGGAACTTGTTATTCCTTTGTTACCTTTGTTATTCCCAAATGTCATTT
>NW_013674246.1:14272-22880 GCF_000517525.1 Limulus polyphemus | reverse complement strand
TAGTCTCTCTTGTTTATTTTGCTGTTCGAGCTGCCATTGTTGTAGGTTTTCCTGACACTTCTGTAATCTTTTTTCCTCTTTTTTTTTATCCCACTTCTGACACCAATTTGTTACGTCTCGGTTCGTTAGTTAATTTTCCGTAACTTCGTTCCGACGAAACTTTGGCGACACAAGTCCTTTCTTAAATAAAACTGGTTTATTGTTTCTGAATATAACTTTGCGATACACTAATTTCAACAGTCGCTCTGTAACAAACGCTATAATTCTCATGTGCTTAACAATATTCTCTCTGACTGCAGTTCAATTACTCATTACCTACAAATTGACCCGTCATGTTGTGACCATCTTATATATACCAGACTACCCCCAATCTAGTAGTCCCCGATAATTCACGAAGGTTCGAGAGAAGGACGTGGCGTGATACTAGTCACGTGACCCCGCTGATGCAACACATACTTTTCTTTGTGGTAGGTATCACATCTTTGTGTTGCAGGCAAAAGCTTACGTGTGGAATAAGCACAATATGGGTTCACTGTAGGAAAACACTTAGTAATGGCCGTTTTCAATTGTTTTTCAAATTTGTTGAAATGTTACCAATCCATGGTAGTTTTATGTAAACAAGACACTTGTTAGGACCAAATTTTGGGGCAGTTGAGAAGCTCGCAATTTTCCTTGAAGTAATTTGATTGATGACGTTTTATGGATACCAATTTTCTAGTAAAATATTTTTAATTATGTTCAATTCGAAATCTAGTTGAGATTTTGAACAGATAACTAGAGCCCGATGAACTAAAGTAGCAATAAGGTTCGTTTCAAGATCTGTATATCTACATGTGCCGATGTTTCTGTTTATCAACGTTATATTTTAAGATCTGTGCAAGAACTCAGCTAACAGATATTTCCACATATAAATGCTATCTTCAAGTTTTGTACACCAAAAAAACTTTTCAAGTCGTGTATATCTAACAATAAGTCCCTCTTCAAGAAAAATATTTACATTATGTTTTTTACACTATATACAAGTACTGTTGATGGCCTTAATGAGGAACCTATAGTTCTGGAAATACAATGTCCACCTCACTATTCTCATACTGTCAGTTTTGCACCTCTGGATGTATGCAGGGGGCTGACTGTCCGTTTGGATGATGAACTCCTTCCCTTAGATGTAATTCTAGAATTTCTGGATGACAAAAAATGTTGACCAGACACTCTTGTTCAATCACAGAGTAATTCTTCTCACTATTCAACAGCTTTTTACTGGTGTAAGTTATGTGAAACAGTCCATCTTCATGTTTTTAAAGAAGCACTACTCCAGTTCCAATGTCTCATGCATCGGTTTGAAAAATGAATGGTTTGTTGAAGTCTAGCATGTTATTCAACTTCTGGAATGCCATCTGTTGTGGTTGTTCTCACTTTACCTTGTTGAGTTGGCCTTTCTTGGTCAGGTCAGTCAGTGGTGCAGCAACTTAAGCATAGTATCTTGCTAATCCCAGGAAGGATCTAACTTGCTACTTGGTCGTTATACTGGTGTATCTTGTATGCAGGTTAGGTTCTCCTCTTCCATGGCTATCTGTCATTTGCCCACATTGTTTCCAATAAAGTCCAGGACAAAATAACTGATGTAGCACTTAGATAGTCTGATGTTCAGACCTGCTGCCCTCACTTGCCTGAACAACTCTGAGTTTCTTCGGGTAGTCTTCCTATCTGCTTGTGTTGGTCAATATGTCATCTACATAATGCTTGTGTTGGTCAGTATGTCGTCCACGTAATGCTCGATGTTGGTGGTTTTGTGTTTCATTTTCCTCATCACACAGTTGAATGTTGTTGCTGACATCATCTTGAATTGATAGCATCAATCTAGTGTCACAAGAGCTGTCTTCTCTTTAGTCTCTGTCTTCATCTGATCTGACAATAACCTTTCCTGGAGTCAATCTTAGTAAAGAACTTGGTCCCATCTAATTTGGCTATGATAGCTTCTGGGTGTCCCATAGATTCAGAATTGAACTTCGTCACAAGGTCTAGCTTCCAGAAATCTTTGCAGAAGCAGTTTGAGCTGTCCATCTCCATCATGATTACCAATGGTGAACAGTAGGTTGAATTCAAAGGCTCAATTATTCTGGCTTTTAACTTTCCTGATCAGATCTCCCATCACAAAGGGCATCTGATAAGCCTACATGTTGACTGGATCCCTGGTTGTGGTTTTGATCTTGTGTTGCACAAGATCTGTCTTGCTTGGTCTATTTGTGAAGACATCTATATACTGGCACATTATATCTTGTGCCCTTTTCTTCTGATTGCCAGTGAGTTCTTCACTAATGTTGATGTTTCTGTATGTCTCATCTCTACCCTGTGGTCTTAGGTCCAGTAGGTCTTCTGTGACAAAGACACTATTTTCTGGTTCTGCATCTATGACAGCCACACCTACAACTTCCATCTGTGCCTCAATACTTGCACCTATTAGGTTTTCATCCCTCTTGAAGTACCTCTTTAACAGATTGGTATTGTGGATCTTGGTCTCCCATTCTACTTACACCTTATAGTCCATTCTGTTCACCACTTCAAAAGGTCCTTTCTATTGCATGGTGAGTTTGTTATTGTCTGTGGATAGCAGAACTAAAACCTTCTGTCCGACCTTGAAACGTTTATCCTTGTCTTTCTTATCATAGAAATGCTTCTGACTGTCTTACATATGTGCCTAAATCTGACGAGTCTGCGTGGTTCTTGTATTAGTTCTGAAGTAAACTGAGTCCCTCTGTCACTCAAGACTTCTTTTAGAAAGCCTACTCTGCATAACACTTCCATAAAGGCTTCTGCTACTTTCTCTGTCTCTATCTTCAGCAGTGCTATGGCTTCTGGGTAACTTGTTGCATAGTTTACTACTGTCAACACATACCAGTTGCCTTTGTCAGATACTGGTGCTAATGGTCCAATCAAGTCCACAGCTACTTTGTTGAATGGCTCTTCTATGAGAGGCATCTCACCCAGTGGCACCTTGGCCACCTTCCTTATAGGTACAATCCTTTGACAGATTACACATGACCATCAGAATCTGGAATAGGGGACACAAATATATAAATTTTGCAAAGGTAGGAGTCATCTTCATCTAATGCAGTTTTATTCTTCTAACAGGGTAGTTGGCTTTTGGAATGGGTTACCTTCGGATGTTGTGGAGGCAGTAAATTTAAGTGAGTTTAGGAAAGCTTGGTAAGTATATGAATGATAATGGCTGACTTTAAGATTTTTTGTTAAATTTATATATTAATAGTTTTAGCTTAATTTAGAGGATGGAACAGCCGAGACTGACCAATAGGTCCCATGTTGTCCCAAAACATTACGTTATTTTCTTTCCTCCCCCACCTTTTCTTCTTTTTCAATTAGTATTTCACACTCACATTCTTCTTAAGTCTATTTTCCTCTATGTCTTTCTCTTCCTTCCTCTCTTCTCTGCCTCTCCTCTCTTTTCTGTTTATGTAGTTCTCTCTTTAGATCTTGTTGTTGTTTAACAGACTCTCATAGATCACCATCTTTGAGCTCAAGTCACTTGCCCCTCTCTATCGACTTACCAAAGTCAGCCAACATGGATGTATAGCGTGATTGTGCCCGGCATGGCCAGGTGGTTAGGGAGCTCTACTCGCAATCTGCGGGTCGCGGGTTTGAATCCCTGTCCCACCAAACATGCTCGTCCTTTCAGCCGTGGAAGCGTTATAATGTGATGGTCAATCTCACTATTCATTGGTAAAAGAGTAGCCCAAGAGTTGGTGGTGGATGGTGATGACTAGTTGCCTTCCCTCTAGTCTTACACTGCTAAATTAGGGACAGCTAGCGCAGATAGCTCTCGTGTAGCTTTGCATGAAATTCAAAAACAAACAAAGCGTGATTGTAATCTCTACAATATTTTGCTGTTGTATATGTCTACTGCCATTTACCACTGTAGAATCCTGGCGGGCATGCCACTGGGCTGGATTCTTTACAGTAAGTGCCTGTGACTTGTTGGCAATATACTTCAACAATAAACAAACAGCACACACTCCACTTGTTTTAAAATAATATATTAAAACAAGTGAAACGTATATGCAAATATTGTTACACTATTGGTTATCTCAGTTGTATCCAGAGCTTTAAATAATCGTCTCTTTTTGTCAAAGTCCACACAGGCGGGTTAAGAACACCCTTTGACAAGGCAAGTTATTCTCCTCTATCTGTTATTACAATACAAGCTGTGATACTTTTACTTTAGGAATCACCACTATATGCTCTTTATGGATAAACTCACGATCATGCAGTCTAGATCTATCTGATTAATTCGAACTATATTTTGGGTGCATATTTATACCCACCCCAACAGAGGCCTAGACCCACCAAAGAATGTGACCACTCCAAAACGTTTCACTGTAATGTCACAGACACATCAAAAGTGAAGACTCATAAACGTCACAACTATCTCTCATTGTGACGTAAAATATTAACCTTTCTAAGACTTAATTGAAACTTGTCTTAATTTTAAAAAATACTGTTGGATTATTTCTATTTCTCAATAAAAACATACACATCACACATCATTGAGTAAATAAATATCATTTCATCCATAACAGTACATTGAGAAGTAATGAAATACTGAAAGATTAATTATCAGAGATTGCATAAAATTATGGTAATCAACAGCTACTCCAAATACTAAACTGGTGATAGTAGGTCAGTATTGTTACGTATCTGCTTGTTTGATAATTTCCCATAAAATATCTTTCCGAGAAACTTCAGCGATACAAGTCCATTCTTAATTAAAACTAGTTTATTCTTTCTCGTTACAAACTTTGTAATACAGTTAATTTCCACAGTCACTTTAAACTTAACTACTTTTAAAAACACACACTATAATTCACAGCGATTCGCACACTTAACTTACTGTGCCTACTGCGAAGCGAGCTCGCTTCACTCGATTAACAATTATTTATCTTCAATTTATCTCCGGCTTATATACTAAAAAAGAGGGCGTCTAGCAAATGCTGGGACATACGTGAGGTCGCCCGCTAAGTCACGATCATTTTAGAAACTCCAGTGCGCATGCTCCAAGCGTCGCGTGACTTTCGCTGTCATAACAGTATAAACATGTAGAAAAAAAATATTTTGTATGGTAAATGCATGTGCTTTTACAAGTGAAATAGCTATGAGAATTATCACATTGTGTCAGTATAAAATTGTCTTCATATTCATCCCTTGATACTAGGCCTAATAAAGGAAAATAATCGATGATACTGTTACGACAGCGGAAGTCACGTGACACTAGTAACACGTCATGAACTTCTAGAAAAATCATGCCCCTTCGGAAAGCCTCGAGTGTTTACTAGATGTACGGTATTCTTGTATATAAGACCGCCAAGAAGTGACGGCAACAATGTAATTGAATTGCAGACAGAGATAGAGACGACAATTGAGTCAAGCACGTTTTGAATTATAGCGTTTGTTATAGCGTGACTGTGGAAATTAAGTGTATTGCAAAGTTGTATTCAGAAAGAATAAACCAGTTTTATTTAAGAAAGGACTTGTATCGCTAAAGTTTCTTCAGAGAGAATTTTTACGGAAAATTAACTAACGACCAGAGATGTAACAATATTATTTTGTTATAATTATATTATAGGAATTTGCTGACTAGCGGAATCGCTGAGTACAAATGTTTCATTATCGCCTGTATAAAGAGTTTCAAAATTGTTTAATCTGTAAATGGTTAAACAGCTCTACTTGAATATTTATATAATTCTATGGCATTATAAAAAGTATTTCTCATACCAAAACTGGTTTACAAAGTTTGAAAGAGACAAAAGTTATTTTTTATACATTTCAGTTAGAAAAACTGGCATAAATCAGATCACGAGTGTAGTTTCGCTCTGTATAGCTTGTGCTGCCGCCTAGTGAGGATTTTATATATAACGTTTCAGTTAAGTCTTCAGAACGTACCCAAGAAGTACTTGTGACCAGAAACGTGTATGTCACGTAATGAAAACGACTTAACATAAGCACCAAATTGTGACCATAGGGTGATGTCACATATATGCGTGGTCTCTGGTGTAGAACGATCCACACACTACGAGATATGATGATACAATAATACCCAATTAAAGCAATGAGAAACACTCAGAAGAATCTAATAACATGACGTCAGTTCACAACAACTGAACAACACAAACGTATGATCCGTAAACAGTTACTAAGCGAACCTGCCATAAATTATCACTTCTAAAAATAATTTTAATATTTGTGCTACATAGACTAACTAAATTAAACAGTCGTGTATATCTAACAAAAAGTATATTGTAATGGATTATACAGAATACCACTACAACCAGGGTGAAACAAAAACAAATCATTGAATGTAACAAAAATCCATAAAACTTTCAAACGATATGAAACAAGTTTTATCAGTTACAAAAAAAACAACAAAAAACAATCGGTAAATCCGTGCTTGGCTAAGACTAGGTACAAACAGACAATACAACATAACTCTCAATGTGATTAATTTCAATAAATATCTAATATGTTAGGAAAAAGAACCAGACAAGTAAAAACCTTAATTCACACAATGTTTTCAAATCAATTATCTTTTTAAGAACAATAACATTATCGAGAAAGAATCTTTCTGTCACTCGTGAACTAACTCATTTTCAAGATCAAGGATGTGTTTTTATTTAGTGATTGGACGACGAGGTTACATTTCATGTGACTACATAATCTTTCACAGCATAAATATGTGTACATAACCGCTAGGGGAAGCTGGTGTCAGTTTCGTAATACCTACATACTTAATTAAAATCAACACGCTCCATATAGAAGGTAATTAAGTGCTTTAATATAAATAAAAATTCACAGTTCAACTAAATGATGGCTGGAATAATAAACGAACAGTAAAAAAAAAAAAACCCCGTAAGAAATTAAAAGTATAATTTGTTATTTCACACTATTTAATATTTGTATCCAATCTGATTTGAAGTGGAACATTGTAGTAATGTTTTGGTTAATTAGAAGAAATAAGGAGGACCTCTTGTGTAATAGGATCAGTAAAATGATTCTGAAGTAGATTGAAAGATGTAGGCTAAGCTATTAAATAACCGACCCCAGCGTGGCAGAGCGGTATGTCTGCGGACTGATAACACTAGAAACCGGGTTTCTATACCTGTAGTGGGTAGAGCACCAATAGCCCTTTGTGCTTAACTACAAACAATACAACTGGTGTAATTTATAACATATTTATTGAAATAAGAGTTTTAAACTAAACGTTAACTTTTGATTTTAATGAGTTCTATTTCCTCAGAATCTTACTTTTGTCAAATCTCATGTGTTTAACTTTATCGTAGATAAGCCCTATGAATACATACGTTTTAGAAAACCGAACTTAAAAAGATAAGTTTAAATAATTAAATGTGATATTTGTTGCAGGGCGATCTGTTTTTCAGTACCACCCTCTCAAAGACAGATGGGAATTTTTCGGGTTTATGTCACTTCCAAGAAACCATCATGCCGCTGCCTACTATCGTGGTGCCATCTATGTAACAGGTAAGTGTGATAATGATACTGGAACAAGTTTTAATAAGGCAGTGTCTTTTTATTTGTGTGTGTGTTTTTTTTTTATAGCAAAGCCGCCATGTTTAATTGAAGGATTAGGCTGAAGAGTTATATATTAATTGCACTCTATAAACATATACATGTTATGAAATTCGAAAATTCTCAGTCGATGACAAATTTTCACCGAATTAAATTAAAAAAGGAGAACAACACGTAATATTTACAAATATGACAATTTTCCATCCCTAACTTAAAAAAAGCGTTGATCATGAAGCTGGTATAATTAAGTTGCTCTTACCCCGGGGTTACGACAGCGGAAGTCACGTGACGCTGGTTTTCTCGAATGCTTGGTCGGGAACTTCGGTCGCAAGTGGACCTGATAACAGGACACCCACCTTATGAAGAGTTGGCTGAGTTCGTGAAAGTGTTATCTGAAAGGATGGATGATATTTATCATCAAGTGCGTTCAAACTGAAAACGTTTGCTGATTCCATGAAGCTATGTTATGATAAGAGACCTGCTGAAGTCAGCTTTGTATCAGGAGACAAGGTGTGGTTCTATAATTCCAGGAAGACCAAAGGGAAGTCTCCTAAGTTGTCTTCTCCATGGGAAGGCCCATATGACATAGTGGATCATCTCTCAGACGTACTTTCTGAATAAAATGTGGTCAGCGAAGTAAGCCAAAGGTGGTGCATGCCAACAGGCTTTGGCATTATCGCGGTCCAGGACATTTCAGTTGGGAAGAAGTGAACAACGGAACAAATTACGCTGCTGAAGACGTGTCACCTGAAAAAGCCACTGTCGAAAAAGAAACTCTATTTGGTTTTGAGAAGAGAAACAGTGAAGCTCTTGATGAAGTTAATACCACTGATGTGACTGTTACCAATGATAGGACGTTTCCTGATGAAGCAGATGAACCCCACTTGAAGCAGAAGCCAATAAAATGGAGACCAGTACGAAAGAAGAAACGTCCTGTAAAATTAAGAGACTTTGTTGTATTTTAATTTTGTGTTTGTAAAGTCTCTACATTTAATTAAGTTATTGTTAATTTTCT
>NW_013674246.1:8648-13976 GCF_000517525.1 Limulus polyphemus | reverse complement strand
GTACGAAAGAAGAAACGTCCTGTAAAATTAAGAGACTTTGTTGCATTTAATGCAAGTGGCTATTGTTCGGGACTAACAATACTAAGGAAGGGGCAGTGTTGCAAGAGCAGAAGTCACGTGACGTTGGTTT
This sequence comes from Limulus polyphemus, assembly GCF_000517525.1. Classification (NCBI taxonomy): domain Eukaryota; kingdom Metazoa; phylum Arthropoda; class Merostomata; order Xiphosura; family Limulidae; genus Limulus; species Limulus polyphemus. Next base: position 13,846 of record NW_013674246.1, on the reverse strand, counting down.
TCTCGAATGATCGGGGAAGTCCAAGTGTGATCGAGATGCCATCTTTGTTAGTATATAAGCCTGGCAGAGAAAGCTAGTGGATATATAAATGAAGAGAGAGAGAACATTAGTTACTCTGAGTTCCGTGTAATTTATGATTTTGTTAGTTTCTAGCTAGTGGGCTGTAACTTGTGTGTTTTGCACTCGTCGAGAGCAAAGTTATCGAGATTGTGAATTGCTGTGATTTATAGCGTGTATTATAAAAGTTGTTTAGTTTAAAGTGACGAGAAACGTATTGATTGTGCAACTACTGTGTACTAAAAGTTTGTATCGAGGAAAAATAAACTGGTTTAATCAAAAAATGACTTATGTTGCTGAAGATCCTTGGAAAGAGTTCTACCAGAAACAAACAAAGAAGCAGATACGTGACACCTGTAAAATCTTTGCAAGGAGACAAACTAATATTACATATGTTTAAATATGAAAATCTAACCAACATTAAGTGCAAAACGTACAATAGCAACAAATACACTTTACCAAGGGTTGACAGTTTACAATATACATAAATATATGAATAGACTTTGCTAATAACTGTATTGTATTATTATTTTTAATGAAAACATTTCATAAACCCTCTACTAGTAAAACATAAAACACTTCAGGTTAATCACACACACTATTCATTGAGAACGTTCTATTAAAATTATTTTCTAGCTTTATCATATCATTACAGACGTTGTCCTCATGACTGGTTATGCTCTTCTTGACAACCATGTATTGCCCTGTAGCATGGTTACTATCAGAAAAGGCTCAGTTGTAAGGTTGTCATGTTTACATCACACCACTCCTCCCTTCAACATTCTATAATACATTTAGTTTATGAAGATGGAAGTTTCCCAGGGCCTATTTAATCAGTCCAATCACACAAAGTTATAACAACTGCATCTAACTATTTGATTTGCAAACCTTCAAATGTAATAGCATGAATACCACTTCATTCTCCAGTTGTTTGAGGTATGCGACAATTTAATAGACATATTGTGTACACATCACTTGTGTCACGTTCTTGGATGACATTCCTTTATAATTACGTTGCATACTGAACCAATTTTTTACAATTCCAATGTAGTGTATTGTTGCATTATGCCTTTGAGGAACCTTTGTTCATGAGGTGAATATCAAGTATTTGCAGAATGGGTACAGTCAGGATACTATTTGCTCCTCTAAAAGAGTCAAAGGACCCAAGCTCTGCTCTCTGCTATGAGAAAATTTACCACACCAGCACAAGCTTGCACTATAAAAACCACATATGTAGAGTTCAGTGCCTTGTTATTCTACTGTAAGTACAAAACACGTATGTCACACACTTCCAGTCATTCATTGTCCACAACTTTTAAGTTTAGAACCTCTGTGTGCATGTAAAATAAGCATGTAAGCTATACTTCCCCTACCAAGAGTGAAAGAAGATGACATAAACAAAGACACAGGGGTAATAAAATGGAACATAGATATTGATGTTTTCAGTGGCTCAAAATGTTTATTGGTTTGGAGATGTTACTTTCTGTCTTTGTTTTTCTCAATTTCTGAAATATCAAAATGTTTTATTCTGATCATTTGTTTATTTTAGGTGGGTGTGATCCTCATATAAGATGCTGGGGAGAAATGGTTGCTACAAAAATGACATTTGTGTACAGACTTTCCTCTAACAAGTGGACAAGAGTGGCTGACATGCATAGTGCACGATCTCATCATAGTATGGTAGTTTTCAATGATTCCATTTATGTCATTGGAGGAAGAGATGACTCTGGAAGGTAGAAGGTTTACTAGCTGTATCTGGAAAACATCAAACTGATCTTACTTAACATAATTCTGATGAAACGAAAACATTCACACAACAATTATATGAAATTTGTACCTTGCTGGTTCATTGCTAAGTAATGTATTGGAAGTGTAGTTCCTTAACTATTTGAAGAAGACATTATTAATGGTTGATATCAATGTTATGTTGCAGGTAACTAGTATATCTTGGAAAATAGCCTAATAAATGAAAACATAGTTACAATTTACACATCATTTTAATGTAAGATTCAATGTTTCCTTTGAACAGGTTGAGTGCATCTGTCGAGTCCTATGTTCCTGCAGTAGATGAATGGAACCAAGAGAAACCCATGCCTTTACCACGAATGGGGATGGCAGTGGTTTCTCATGGAGGGTATCTTTGGGTTATGGGTGGAGTTACCTCAACAAAAGGTGGAAATATAAATCCTCCAGTATTAGATGATGTTATTTGCTATGATCCAGTGTTTAAACAGTAAGAATGTTGTGTACATTTATGAATTGTAATTAGAATGTTTTACTACATTGAAGTGATTTAAATATGTAAAATAAAAATAAGAACAACTTTTTTTTTTTGTTACTGGCCTAACAAATATGATTAAAATCACATTTGACTTGTATTTTTACATGCTTTTGAGTTAGCTAGTGCAAAAGAATCCTTTATGAATTATGCCAATAAATATTATGGCCCACGGTCCTAAGCAAACAAGAGTGCTCAGAACCTCCCAGCCAAATTTATTATACACTAAAATATAACTAAGAATTATGAAGAAGGCTAAATGGAAATGAATCTGATATGTTATGTGCAGTGATAAGAAAGAAAGAATAATTAAGCAAGCAATTAAATGGAGATCTAACTTGAAGAAGAAGTAGACCGAGACCAAGGTAGATTGGCTCGATGAAAGTTGGAGATAAGTGGGATGATGTCGAAGATGCAGTTTGGGATCGACATCTTTGGACTGAGTTCATGGGGGACCTTTGTGTCACTATGTATGTAGGGCCTTAAAATACAAGAAATAAATAATGGGAAACTCATCTACAGTTAAGGCTACTTTCACATATTTTACTGCACTTGATAAAACATTTCATAGTCACACACTAACCAAAACAATGTATATATATATACCTAATGATTGAAATTAATTGTAAATCAAAATGTTATATATGAGCATCAAGTGAAGATACCCTCAATTCATCTAACTTACGCAATGAGTATGAATTGATATATGTAAAAGCATCAAAGTATCTTTAATTTGCTTTGCTTTTTATACAGTTGGGTAAGTGGAAAGCCATTAAGAATTGCCAGAGCATTTGGTTCAGCTGTCGTATGTGATGATAAAATCTGGCTGTGTGGAGGTGCAGCTCCATCACAAGATGAGAACAATTATCTTGTAAGTATTCCAGCTATAGATGTGTATGACAATGAAGCTCTGGAATGGATCCAGAAAGCCACCCTAAGCTGCCCTCGACATTCTTCTGTAGTTGTTGCACTAGGTAAGATACATGATGAAATCGTTGCCTTATATAAAAAATTGGCATGTAGGAATATTTATATCGAATTACATAATGTTAACTTTGGTTGTGTTAAAACGCACTTTTTTTTTACCCGTAGGGTACTGTAACCAGTGGCTGTATAGGCTATTCATTGGAGCTCGACTTTACCACCAGTCACAATAGAATTCTATTAAATTTAGAAATACAGTCGTGAGTGGACTGCACAAGTCACTAACTTGAGGAAGTTTACAGTTAGAATAAAGAATCTGACTCTGAGACTGAGATACAAAATCCACTTCAATCTTTAATATAACCATTCTAATATTCAATTATATTAACGTAACTATCTATTAAAAAAGTCACCAACATAGGCTTAAATCAATTGTGCTTTAAGAACCTTTCTTAACTCTTTACTTGAATTTTATTCGATTTGAGAGAGATAGCAATAATTATTTACATGAAACTTGAGTGAGACATATTTTCTGGCCCTTGCAAAGGAGACACTGGCATAGTTGTTCCAAACTTCAAAATAATAGCAGCAGGGCAGTTTTATTGATCACTTTTCTTTGGGAAATTGGCTTAGATTTCTTCAGCAGATTTCTATGCCGAGGAGAACTCTCTTTTTGACCCAAAACAGGGGTTCTTATACCAATTCCTTTATTTCTCAATGTTGATTACAATACATCTTCAGTTTATACTTCACAAACTTTCTTTCATGGTCACGCGTATGCAATGCATTGCATAATATTTCATCATACTGGGCCATATATGTTTTTGGCATATATTTCTCGCTCATGGAATCATTGAAAATAACGAAAACTGCTTAAAAATTCCACAGTGCTTCAGTACTTTGTGCAATAGCTTAATACATCCTTTACTTTAAACCACAATTCTGATGTTATTTAAGTTTAAAACTCTCTCTCTCTCTCTCTTACTCAGGGTCATAGAAAAAGCAAATTTTGAAATTTTTGTCTAATAGTTCTATGATTAATGAATGAAAAGACTGACCCAAAGGCATTCTATCGCCAAACATTGTGAACCACAACTTAGTAAATTGAACTATTTGTGATTAAATTTTAAAGATTTTCTTAGTGGCTATATTCTCAAATCATCTTGCACAAAAGTGTGTGTGTGTAATACATTTTTGTACAAATAATGATCCTTCTTCCAAAAAAATTTTAGTTTTAAAATCAAAGTACTAAAACACATCCAACCAAATAAAAAAAAAATTCACCCTTGGTGTTTAGTGAATGTGTACCAGCAGTGGATTTCTTGATGTCATGATAATTTATTCAAACTTTGGAGCTCTAGTAACACAATGACAATTATTTTCAACCTTTGGAATAAAGAATTACAATAACATTCTTTTTATTACTTTTACTAAATAAATTAAGTACTCCTTCTATCTTATCTTCAAAAAAGGGAAATTACAGCTTATTGTAGTAGTATATCTGTGATGGCCATCGTTATACTAACTGTATGTAGCTTCCTTATATTCAAAATTTGTAGACTGTAATAATTCAGTCTTAACCACTGTAATCCTTGAGATTTCAACATATCCTCAGAAGACTTCAACCTTTTTCTTATAGTATTGTTACGACAGCGGAAGTCACGTGACCTGGTAACACGTTATGAGTTTCTAGAAGGATCATGACTCTTCCGGGTAACTCTAGTCTTTTCTACGCGCCCTCTATTATAGTATATAAGCCGGCAAATAAAGCTGAGGAAAAATAGCATGAAGAGAGATATAGAGACAGATAATCAAGTCAAGTGAGCGGTAGTGACCGTAAGTAAAGTGCGTGAATCATTGTGAATTATAGCATGTGTTTAAGTTAAAGTAACTGTGGAAATTAAGTGTATTGCAAAGTAGTATTGAGAAAGAATAAACT
>NW_013674246.1:7352-8627 GCF_000517525.1 Limulus polyphemus | reverse complement strand
GCGTGAATCATTGTGAATTATAGCATGTGTTTAAGTTAAAGTAACTGTGGAAATTAAGTGTATTGCAAAGTAGTATTGAGAAAGAATAAACTAGTTTTACTTAAGAAAGGAATTGTATCTCTGAACATCTTCAGAAAGAATTTTTACGGGAAATTAACAAACGAACAGAGACGTAACAGTATTATTAAATAAAGATTTACATACATGTAACTCATTATTGCAGTAACCAGATCTAGGTAGTATTACTATATGGTATCATTAAATAAAGATTTACATACCTGTCTATCTGCAATTCTGTCACCGCTTTATTTGCCGGGCTTATATACAACAAAAGAGGGTGCCTAGAAAAGACTAGAGTTGCCAGGAAAACTCAAGATCCTTTGAGAATATCATGACGTGTTACCAGAGTCACGTGACTTCCGCTGTCGTAACACTGCCCCTTCCTTAGTATTGTTTGTCCCGAACAATATCCATTTATATTAAACCAATAGATAATTAACAATAACTTGTTTGTTTGTTTTGAATTTTGCGCAAAGCTACACGAGGGCTATCTGCGCTAGCCATCCCTAATTAAGCAGTGTAAGACTAGAGGGAAGGCAGCTAGTCATCACCACCCACCGCCAACTCTTGAGCTACTCTTTTACCAACGAATAGTGGGATTGACCGTCACAATATAAGCCCCCACGGCTGAAAGGGCGAGCATGTTTGGTGGGACAGGGATTCGGGTTCATTTGTATATTTTGAATATCAACACCAACAGAAGACTGCGAGTAGAGCTCCTTAACCACATGGCCATGCCGGGTCAAACAATAACTTAATTAAATGTACAGAATTTACAAACACAAAATTAAAATAGAACAAAGTCTTTTAATTTTACAAGATGTATCTTCTTCCATACTGGTCTCCATCTCATTGGCTTCTGCTTCACGTGGGGTTCATCTGCTCTATCAGGAAATGTTCCATTATCGGTAACAGTCACATCAGTGGTAGTAACTTCATTAATGGCTTCACCATTTCCCTTCTCTAAACCGAGTAGAGTTTCTTCTTCAACAGTGGCTTTTTCGGGTGACACGTCTTCAGCAGCGTCATTTGTTCCATTGTTCACTTTGTTCAAAATGAAATGTCCTGGACCATGATAATGCCAAAGCCTGTTGGCATGCACCACCTTTGGCTTACCTCGCCAACCACATTTTGTTCAGAAACTCACGTCTGAGAGACGATCCACTATGTCATGTGAGCATTCCCATGGAGAAGACAACTTAGGAGACTTCCCTT
>NW_013674246.1:5073-6408 GCF_000517525.1 Limulus polyphemus | reverse complement strand
ACGTAGCTTCATGGAATCAGCAGACGGTTTTAAGTTTGAACACACTTGATGGTGAATATCATCCATCCTTTCAGATAACACTTTCACAAACTCTGACACATTTTCAGGCAACTCTTCGTAAGGTGGGCGTTCTATTATCAAGTCCACTGGCAACTGAAGTTCCCGACCAAACATCAACTTTGCTGGAGTGTATCCAGTGGCTTCATGCTCTGCTGTTCTGTAGGCCATCAACAGTGGAGGGAGTGAGACATCCCAGTAATCTTGGTGGCTATTACAAAACTTTGACAATTCCAGTTGTACTTTTTTACCATCCCATCAGACTGTGGGTAAAGTGGCGTTATCCTGGTCTTTTGTATGCCAAAAGAACTTGCAGCATTCATGGAACACAGCTGATTCAAAGTTACGGCCTTGATCTGAATGCAGATCGTATGGCATACCAAACCTGAAGAAGAAATCACTAAGAGCCGAAGCTACTGTTGTAGCTTCCTAATTTGGTATTGTATATGCCTCAGGCTACTTGGTGAAATAATCCATCACCACACAAATGTTTCCAGCACGAGTTTGGGGCAAAGGACCAACAATATCAACAGCTACTCTTTCCATTGGTGTGCCAACTTGATATAACGTCATTGGAGCACGTCCTTTATGCTTGGGTCCCCTTTTAGCACAAAATGTACTGCAGGTCCTGCATCATTCTTCCACATCTTGCCTCATACCTGTCCAGTAAAATCTCTGTCGTAGGTGACACAATGTCTTCTTAACTCCAAGATGTCCACTTGTTAATACTATCATGGGATTGATGCAGCACAGGTTCCAGTAACTTTCTCGGTATAACTGTTTGCCAGGTCGTCACTTTCCCATCAGCAGTTTCCCATCTCTGGACAAGAATACCATCTTCAACTTCAATTGGTCCCATTGTGCCCAGTAGTTCTTTGACATAGGGCTTAGACTAGACACCTTCTCCCAAGCAGGGCGCAAAACACTTGCTTGTAGAAAATCAATTATTGGCTTCAAATCTTCGTCTTTCTCCTGTTCTGCTTTAATATCTATATTTGTTCCACTTCAGTCACTTTGACTTCAGCTTGATGACACCTGGTAAGTTCAACCTCTATTATAACACTTACCGGAATTTGGCCTTTGTTGTTCCCAAACGTCATTTTATCAAATTAATTACACACTTCCTTGATAGTATGTAGTCCAACCCTAGTATGCATTGGTCTTCAATGTCAGCCCAGTATACTTTGTGTCTGTCCTTTAAGCCCACGAGCTCAATAGTTACCCACACTGGTCCCCACAACCTTGCATAATGTCCTGTCACACCACAGAGCTTCTGTA
>NW_013674246.1:0-4108 GCF_000517525.1 Limulus polyphemus | reverse complement strand
CTGCATCTTGTATAGTAGAGGGGTGTGCTTGCTTCACTTGTACTCTCAGTTGTGGACTGTCTAAGGCGTCTACAAACTGATCCCTTAGCAACAGCTCTAGGACATTGGGTGGTGCAGTTGAGTAGGCCTTGTGTGCCATACTTTCCAAATCCTGTGACAGCTCTTGCAGGCTTTCTTTAGCACGGACTCTAGTCGTTAACCTAGCCCTGTAGACTTCGGACTGATTTTGAGCTCCATACATGAGTTCTAGAGCAGCTACCAATGCTCTGTAGTTGTGCCTGTCATCTGCTGACAACTGTCCAAGTATTTCCAGTGGTTGTCCCTTCAGGCTCGTTGCCAGATATATTGCTTTCTTCACTTCTGTTCATCCATTCATTTCTGCCAGGAGCTCAAACTGTACTCTATATGCTTCGCATGGTGCCTTACCATCGAATTCCTGTGGCTTCCTTCATACTAGATCACCCTATTGCTGACACTCATGTCTGGAATGTGACTTCTGGCAGGACTGAAGATGTCTGCATTAGGGTTTAACCGTTGGGTCTGGAAGGGGCTTCCTGTTGTCTGGGGCTGATTAGGCCCATGGTTAATATATCCTCCTTGTGTAAAAGACAATAAATCGTCCTTTAATGTATTTAATTCACTTTGAAATTTACTCATCTTTTCCATTTGTGTATGCTGGCTTTCTCTCAACTGTTGGAGACTTTCTTCCTCCAACCACTGCTGTAGTCTCTCTTCTTGTTTCTTTTCTTTTTTCCTCCAACAACTGCTGTAATTACCCTTGTTTATTTTGCTGTTCGCGCTGTCACTGCTGTTGTCTCTCTTTTTGTTTCTTTTCTCGTTCTCCTTGTTTCTTTTCTTTATCCTACAACAACTGCTGTAATCTCTCTTCTTGTTTCTTTTCTTTTTCCTCCAACAACTGATGTAATCTCTCTTCTTGTTTCTTTTCTCATGCTTCTTGTTTCTTTTGCTATTCTTGTATTGCTGCCATCAGCTCTGCTAAGCTGTAGTTTGATTTGCCACTTCTCATTTCCACATTCTTTTTATTTTCTTTTTTACCTTTTCAATCCCACATCTGGCACAAATTTGTTACGTCTCTGTTCGTTTGTTAATTTCCAGTATAAATTCTTCCCGAGGAACTTCAGCGATACAAGTCCTTTCTTAAATAAGACTAGTTTATTCTTTCTCAATACAACTTTGCAATACACTTAATTTCCACAGTCAGTTTAACTTAAACACACGCTATAATTCACAACGATTCACGCCTTTACTTATGGTCACTACCGCTCGCTTGACTCAATTATCTGTCTCTGTGTCTGTCTATCTGCAAATCTCTCTCCGCTTTGTTTGCCGGGCTTATATACAACAAAGAGGGCGCCTAGAAAAGACTAGAGTTGCCCGGAAACGTCAAGATCCTTCAAGAATCTCATGACGTGTTACCACAGTCACGTGACTTCCGCTGTCGTAACAATACCATATAGTAATACTAGCTAGATCTGGTTACTGCAGTAATGAGTTACATGTATGTAAATCTTTATTCAATAATACCATATAGTAATACAAGCTAAATCTGGTTACTGCGGTAGTGAGTTACAGGTATGTAAATCTTTATTTAATAATGCAATATAGTGATATTAGCTATATCTGGTAACTGCAGTAGTGAGTTACAGGTATATAAATCTTTATTTAATAATACCATATAGTGATACTAACTAGATCTGGTTACTGCAATAGTGTATGTAAATCTTTATTTAATAATGCCATATAGTGATACTAGCTAGATCTGGTAACTGCAGTAGTGAGTTACAGGTATATAAATCTTTATTTAATAATGCCATATAGAGATACTAGCTAGATCTGGTAACTGCAGTAGTGAGTTACAGGTATATAAATCTTTATTTAATAATGCCATATAGAGATACTAGCTAGATCTGGTAACTGCAGTAGTGAGTTACAGGTATATAAATCTTTATTTAATAATACCATATAGTGTTACTAGCTAGATCTGGTAACTGCAGTAGTGTATGTAAATCTTTATTTAATAATGCCATATAGTGATACTAGCTAGATCTGGTAACTGCAGTAGTGAGTTACAGGTATATAAATCTTTATTTAATAATGCCATATAGTGTTACTAGCTAGATCTGGTAACTGCAATAGTGTATGTAAATCTTTATTTAATATTACCATGTAGTAACCAGCACAAGTGCTAGTTTTAGTACTTATTGTAGTATCCAATTAATATAATTTCCATACGTAAAATTAGATTCTCCTCTCATTTTCAGATTCTTCTTTGATTTCACCTATGGTAGAATATTTTTACCACTGAACTTGCCAAGTGTTACATTCTTTCAACCGTGAATATGATGTATATTTCTATATATAAGTATTTGTTAATAAATACAAAACTCAAATATTAATGTTCTTTTTTAGAATCATGTCTGTATCTCATTGGAGGAATCAACAGTCATGAACTGAGCGCTATCAATCGAAATGAACTCTATATGACAGACACTGACACTGTTCAATCCATCCGAGAATTACCTGTTCAACTAACAGGAATGGCTGCTGTTACAATTCCACCCACATGTGTAACATTCCGAAGCGAGAGCCTGAGTATTATGATACGTCACAAAGTTGTAACTTAATTTTGAAAAGTACACCATAATAATAAATTTTTTATCAGTTGAAATAAAAAATCCAAATTTCATCTTGAGAATGTTTAATAAAATTGTTTTGATCATCAGAGAAGTTTCAGTTTAATTTTACTTTTAAAATTGTTTATTTATGTTCCTTAATGATAATTTTCACAATCAAACTACTGAAAGAAATCTCTGCTCATTTGTTAATTTCCGGTATAAATTCTTCCCATGGAACTTCGGTGATACAAGTGCTTTCTTAATTAAAACTAGTTTATTCTTTTTCGATACAACTTTGTAATACACAGAATTTGCACAGTCACTCTAAACTTAACAACCTTTATATCACATGCTATAAATCTCAGAGATTCACACACATTACTTATAGTGCTTACTGTTTGCTTGACTCAATTATTTATCTCTTCAATCTATCTATCTATCTCGCTGGCTTTCTTTGCCAGGCTTATATACTAAAAAAAGAAGGCGTCTAGCAAACACTCGGACATTCGCGGGATTCCCCGATAATTCTAGAAACTCCAGCGTTCATGTTCCCAACGTCACGCGACTTCCGCTGTCATAACAATACTTTCGACTCACAGTTTAAAGAAATATCCTTCTGGTTACCCTCAGCCAACAGGAAATCATATCTAGAAAGTTTTATTACTGCAGTTCAAAATGAAGTAATTCAAGCCATTAAATCTGACTTAATATACGTAACAATCTTTCCTAAAGTCAAAATACTGCGATAATTTCACTGAAACATAAAAATGAGGTTATTATTATTAAACCAGCTGATAAAGGCGGTACTTTTGTCATTCAAGATAAGTCCGACTACATCAACCGACAACTTAACGACACAAACCACTATAAAAAGGTAGATATGGACCCCACACAACAATTTGTTAAAACTGTTGAAGATATGCTATGTAGTTTACAGAAAAACCAACACACCAGTCGTGAAAGGTTACAGTTCCTTTCACCTAAACACCTAGTTCAAGGTCGCTTTTACACATTACCAAAAAAAAAATCCTGGTCGTCCTATTATTTCTAATTGCGGTATGCCTACTGATAACTTATCTACTTACGTTGCTCACCACATAACAGATATCCCCCCACGTCTGTCGAACATTAAAGACATGACACACATTAAAGATATCCGCCGACGTTTGACGTACATTAAAGAAACGACACACATCAAAGATATCCCCCACATTTGACGTACATTAAAGACACGACACACATTAAAGATATCCCCCACGATTCTCGTACATTAAAGACATGACACACATCAAAGATATCTCCCACGTTTCACGTGCATTAAAGACACGACACACATTAAAGATATCCCCCACGATTCTCGTACATTAAAGACATGACACACATCAAAGATATCTCCCACGTTTCACGTGCATTAAAGACACGACACACATTTAAGATATCCCCCACGATTCTCGTACATTAAAGACATGACA
>NW_013674245.1:25553-27605 GCF_000517525.1 Limulus polyphemus | reverse complement strand
GGGAAGTTTCTTGTCAGCATGCTTTCAAGAAATTAAATGAAAAATTGGCCTCAGCTCCACTTTTAAAGCTTCCAACTCCCTCATTGCCGTACATACTGGATTGTGATGGTAGAATGTCGGAATTGGAAGAGTGTTGTCTCAGAAAGTGGGTGAAAACGAACATATGGTGGCCTACTTCAGTAGGGTCCTGAGTAGACCAGAGAGGAAGTACTGTGTAACTCGAAGGGAACTACTTGCTCTGTGGGGGCTATGTTTACCATTAGGACAGACCATGCTGCATTACTCTGGTTAAGATCATTAAAGAACCAAGAGGGTCAACTGGCACATTGGATCGGAAAGATAGACCAGTATAACTATGATATTGAATATAGAGAAGGAAAATCTCATGGAAATGCCGACGGACTAAGCCGAAGACCCTTTATGATATATAACAAGCATTCAGTAAAAATTACAAGTCAGTTGTTCACAAAAAATCAGATTTTCAGATGAAATATTTTTACTAAAGTTTTCTCCTTGAATATATGAAGTCAGGATGTTGATTGCTCTGAATGCAAAATGATTTTCATGTTAAGATTAAAAATACTTTTCTTTATGTGAAAAATTTTGGATATGATTTATGTAACCTCGATAACCTCCTAAATAAATATCAAACGTTGTTTTTTAGTAAAACTTTATATTTTATCTGTTCTTTTCTATACCTTAACTTTATACTCAATTGATTTGACCGATCTTGTAATCACCTTACAAAGAATATGAAATAAGTCTAAATTACCCCTTTTTTTTATTCCAGAAGAGTGCAGGTTGTAAAAGAGAACTACAATTGTTTATCCTAAAAAGCTTAAGGCTTGTACAGTCTACATCTGTTCATACTTAATTTTATTTTTTATTGCCCATTCAACCATGTCTAACTAATAATCTTGCTACAAAAGTTGTAAATCACTCGGCAAATGCATAGTTCAAGTTACTGTATTGAATGGTGTAATGCACGAACTGCTCATGAACATACCTCATGAAGGATTTTTTGCCATTATCTTACCTAATAAGTTTCAGATTTTTTCATTTTAGATACCTTTATAATAATAGATAAAAAATATACATGAAAAACAAGAAATATAGTACTTACATTTGACCCATTGTTTTTTGTTGCTGTTGATTACCAAAGAAATTTAAGCCTACTTTTTTATAATGATGGTACTACTACACTAAATATTTTTTTTTACTTTAATGATGCAACCAAGAACACAGAATAATAACTTGCATAAAGCGAACAATGGCCTATAACTATTATAATTTAACTGGCTTTCTAACTAAGAGGGGCTTAAATTAAATCCCTTAGCTGCTTATCTGTACACCACAAGATAAACTTTCTAAATGAAGACAAAATTGACAATACCCTTTACTGAAAACAATGTAGCATTATACGTCATTTAATAGATTAAAACTTTGCATTTCTATTGATTATAAATGATGTAGTATGAAACATCAGAAAGAATTATTGGATATGACAGGTGAGAATGATTAATGGTTCTGAATTTCTAATTTATGACTTCATGAAAAAATAAGACTGAAGGCTATAAAAATTAGATTTTGCCTTAGTAATATCTATATTATTAAGAGTGATTTACATTCAATTCTATACTTTAGAGAGGGTAGTAAATAAATTAGAGAAGGGAAAAGATCTAGAGAACAAAAATCATAATTCTCATACTGGGGGATACTGAGGATTTTTTAAAATTTACTTATAAAATTAAAAACTTAAATTTACATAATATTAAAATTTTATTTATTATGCCAAGTTTATTTGTATACATTGATAATAAAGTAGTTTAATTTTGAATGTTACTGTAAAATGTTGTGACGTGCACTTTGACTTATCCATTGCAAGAGGGTTAATAACATTAATAATATATTTGTAGTATAAGCTTGTTTGTATATTTGGGATTTTTAGGTCTCTTATCGTACATTTTAATTTACACTCAATTTCTGTTATGTTTATGTTCTTTATGCCCTCCAGTGGCACAGCGGTATGTCTGCGGACTTACGACGCTAGAA
>NW_013674245.1:17382-25186 GCF_000517525.1 Limulus polyphemus | reverse complement strand
TTAACTTCAAACGAACAAACTGTTCTTTACTATTTGAGTTGGTTCTTTTTTCTATTATACTCAAATTTCATATTTTTAGTTAATGTTAAATGAAATTAAAATTTATAAATATTTTCTAGTAATGGAGCAGAACCTAAAACATTCAGAAGAAACTAATGCGATATCAGCTAATTTCCGCATCAGAAAAATACAGGTGATTTGTTATCTTATTTAGTTAAATTTATATAAATGCAGAGAGTTAAAAGTAATACTTAGCTATGTGTAGGTGACTCAACTATATACCTAGATCAGGTAATTTTATTGTATAAACAAATTCAGAAAAACTAAGGAGGTTGTGAAATTCTTTGTTTATCTCTATAGAGAAAAAAAAAGTTAGAGAAACCTGTATACTAGAATCAAATTGAGTAAAATTAGATTTTTTTAATAATCAATTTCCTTTATAGAATAGACTAATTTTATGTAGTGAGTCATTTATGTATACGTACATGCTAGATTTAAAAAATAATTGATATTATTCAAAACTTCTTCAACAATTACTGTTCTGGATAGAATATATGTTTTATTTTTTAAAACTAAATTTAAGACACTAACTACTAAACTATGTATTTCAAGCCTCTAGACTTATTGATCTTAAAAAGATAAGGCTTTATAGTTTGTTGGCTCATTATACAACAGTGAACAAAAGAATCAGTCCTATGGTAATTTAGTGTAATATTTGTGATAGCTAAGTCTTAATATTTATAAAAGATACCAACTTGTATGTGTGTGTGTGTATATATCAAAAAGGATTTCACACACAAAAATTTTCATTTCAATTTACAGTATAATGCATTTACTAGTTAGGCAATCTAACTTATGCCAAAAATCTACTAAATTTAATGAGATCTGCCATTACAGTACTATGATAAAAAATATTTTCTCAACTTTAAATTTTTCTCTGAGATATCAAGGAAGAGATGATTAAATTCAATGATTTTCATTGTGTGGTAATTTTTGTAATGATGTTGAAAATCTCTGATGGTTTTGAGCTTTAATAATCACTTATTTCTGTTTGTTTGTCTTACAATCTAAATGATCTATTACCATGATTATTGCACTTTTAGAAAATGTAAGCAATATTTTTTTCTTTTTTAAAAAGAAATTAATTTATCAAGTCAAGGAACAAATTTTTGTCATTACTACAGAAATGGTTATATTTGAAAAGCTGTAGAGTAAGTAACAATAGTTCTTTGTGTACGTTAGGGATGTGTAGGACTGTAAATAAGATACTAGTTGAACCTAGGTTTAATAGTTTGATGACGAGGAACCCACTTTGAGACTAATAATGGTTGGAGACAGCTTGAATGGGTAATGAAGAAAAACTTTAATATAAGTTTAACATAACAGCAAATATACAACATTTCAACAAGATACTAGTGGAACCTAGGTTTAATAGTTCAATGACGAGGAACCCACTTTGAGACTAATAATGGTTGGAGACAGCTTGAATGGGTAATGAAGAAAAACTTTAATATAAGTGTAACATAACAACGTTTCAACAAGGTTTGTCATCATCACCTGACACAAATTGGCAAATGGCATTTAGATATATTAGACAAGTTATCTGGAGTAGTGATAAACAACTCTAGGCAGTAGGAGTCCAAGGCCTCACTAACATAATCTTATCATCCAAATCTTAATGCATAATATCCTAGCAGAAATTATTGAAGTATATCTAATTTACCTATCTCATGATGTTGTCTTATTCAAGTGACTCTGTGGTAAGTGGAATGTTTCACAAATCCACAAAGCTGATATGACCTATGTAGTTAAGATAGTTTTTGCTCCTGTAAACTGTACAGTTAAGATAGCTGTTGCCTTTGCAAGTTGTTGTGACCTGTATAGTTAAGATAGCTGTTGCCTTTGCAAGTTGTTGTGACCTGTATAGTTAAGATAGTTGTTGCTTTTAGAAGCTGATGTGACTATACACATAAAATAGTTTTGTTGCTAAGTGGCACAGATGAACAGAACGTTACCAAAATACAACTGACTTTTATATATATTAGATGATTGTCTATGTTTTCAGCTGTCAAACTTATCTGTTTTGTTTTCTATTTTTAGCACTCAATGCTTTCTCAAAAATTTGTGGAAGTAATGTCAGAATACAACAAAATTCAGATTGATTATAGAGAAAGGTGTAAGGCAAGGATTCAAAGACAGTTAGAAATAAGTAAGTTCATTATTAGCAACTTGTTTTGTCTGAGAGAAGGTAACTAGAGTTTTAAATTTTTTTTAATGTAATTCTGTGGTTAAGTGATATTTGATAATACTTCAAAAGTAGAAGCACAAAATGCAATGAAGTAGATTGTTGTAATATAAGTTGTTTTTCTTATTATTAATCTAGCCAGCTTGTATTAATCTATCTTTCAAGCTTTATTAACTTTTTAAAATGAGAGAATTGGAGAAAAGTAAAAAGCTAAGATAGAAACAAAAAATCATTTATAGGTACAAAACAAAATTTACTTTTGTTTTGTGACTATAACTTTGCTTTATTGTAATGGTTAATAAAGTTTTAGCTTATGCTAATATAAGTACTACTTCACTGTAAAATATTTAAAGTTATTTTATGACTAATTAATTGTGATATTGCAGGTAGGTATTTTTTGTCTCTCTTTTTTTTCAGTTTTACACTTTTGTAATCTTTTATGAATGATATTAGTATAGTATTTAGGCCTTTAACCCAAATGTAATGTTTAACCCTTTCGATATGGGTCACAGGTGAAAGAACATGTTATCTCTTTGATGACTCGCATTCAAAATTTTATTCAACTACTATTTCAAGAATTTATGTCAATAAGTTTGGTATCAAACTGTAGATTATAATTCAAATTGTAGAACTATACATTACTCAATTTGTTAATTTAAATGTGGTATGCTGAATGCAGCACTGGGTCAAATTAGATGTTTGTGAAGTCAAAATACTAAGTCTATAGTTTCATACGAATTAGAAAATCAAATTACAGATATTGACAAGCTAGAATATAAAATAAGAAGGTCATATCTTTTCCATTTGCTAATATATTGCTCACGTAATAAATCAAACGCAGTGGCACCCTTCCATCTATTTTCATTTTTGAAAATGCTCCTTTATGGACACTTACTTCTATATATGACATGAATAACCAATCAGAAGCTCAGAATGTCCCCCTAGTAGTTTTCTCAGCCTATCTAATATTCCTTCTGCCATTTCTTTCTTTTGAACGAAGATGTCAATGAGGTAGGGTGTATCTTTAGTCTGCTCAAAATTTCATATTTTTTTAGACTAAAATACATCTTACTTACTAAGCTTGATAAATTATAGTGGAATTATATGTTATTGATGTAGTAATTTATGATTTTTTAGTTATTCAAATGTATATATAAAACCTTAAAAAAAATGTTTTGTTTCATATCCTACACGTGCAAAATTTATAAAGGCTTAGCAACCTACTTCAAGCAGCAACTGAGTACAAAAGTCGTAACTAGAAGAGATAATTGTGTGCTTTACTTCTTTATTTACTGTTCTATGTTTTAGGAAAAATAACTTTGAGAACTTATTTCAAAATAGCAATAATCTATATACACACAAAATGTATAATAATTGAAATGTGACTGTATTTTACAAAATACTAGTCGACTAAAACACAGCCAAGACAAATTACTTTGTACAGACCAAAGGTCACCTTTATGTTATTTGATACGGTAACATGAGTGCACGTGAGCCATGTCGTTGTAACTTCTATATTGTTAGCCAGGCACAGCTGAAAGGTCAATATAATAAATATATATAAATGTATAATGTTATGAGATTTAAGCTATTCCATCTAAACATTTATGTTTTTGTGTTATAATTTCTATTCAATCTAGAATGAAAGAGGCATAATTTATGTTTATTTCCTAATTTTTTATGGCGGTTGCGAGATCAGTCAAATCTACCGAACCCGTACAGAAATTAATTACTGAAGAAAAAATATTAAGTTTTTCTTAAGAAATGTTTGATAACTCTCTGGACATTATAATGATTTTGCATGTGAAATTTCAAAAGTTTCTGATATATAAAAGTATTTTTAATCTTAAAATGAAAATTACTTTGCATGATAGATGGATAAGATGTGGAAAAAAAAAGGCATGAAAGAAACATTGATTTACAAACCTTAAGACTTAATAAAAAAATTAGATATATTGCATATGAAAGCATTGTAATGTTTACTGATAATCTTCCAAATTTCGTCAACATTCGCTTACTAATTTAAAAGTTATAGCATGAAAACTATAATAAGCACAAAATGGTTATGAATTTGATCCCAGGGACCGAGTCTAGGCTGAAAGAGTTAAAAAGCAAAGTTTGATAATCGTATTATATTTAAATAGCCAATATTAAAGCTCAGCATGAATTCACATTGCACACTTGCTTGCTTCTAACATGATATATGGTGCTAAAATGTATTTCAGAAGTTGATTTAAGACTGAAATTTTAAATCTTAACTCTTGCACTGCCATAGGCACATATTTGTGACCTTTTATTTTTTGTTGTGTATTTAAAAATAATCTTGCACTGGAATGTTAAACTTGCATAAATTTTACACACCCAAGTATTAAAGCACAAAGCAATTATATTTTGAAAGTTAGAATGCTGTATCTTAGTATGGTCTT
Source organism: Limulus polyphemus (assembly GCF_000517525.1). Taxonomy (NCBI): domain Eukaryota; kingdom Metazoa; phylum Arthropoda; class Merostomata; order Xiphosura; family Limulidae; genus Limulus; species Limulus polyphemus. The sequence continues at coordinate 20,515 of NW_013674245.1, read as the reverse complement.
GTATTTCTTGTTATGATTTGAATATTCTGCTGTTAAAGTGATATGATAATTCAATAATTAGTTGTGTTTCTTGTAAATTGAGCTTACTGTAAGAAAATATTCTGATGTTATTAGTTTGTTTTCGTTTTTTTTCTAGAAATTCTTAAAATATGACATAACCTGAATCAGAACATAATAAAATAAGCATAGAGCAACATAGTGAGAGTGATGATATTGAGGCTCCTTGGTCAACTTCACAAGTTACTGGACCATTTTTTTATAAAATTAGTTTTTTAAAAAAGCTATTTCATGTTTAAAGATAGGAAAATTAATGCACTTATGATAATTGTGTACAATGTGGTTTATGTTGTATTGTGACAGTTCTATTCAAAATACACTCTCCTACCAAAAGTCATTGGACACAGGTAGTTATAAATGTCTTTATTCCAAGAAACTAATTGTGTGTTGGTCCGCCTTTTGACTTAATGACTGCTTCAATGCATTGTAGAAAACTGTCTACTAATTTGTGGTAGAAAGCTGGTGGTATTGTGCTCCACTCCTCCTTTAAAACATTAGTAAACTCCACTACTGAAGAGGGCCATCTTGGACTTGTCCTATTTCTACATTCAAGTTCTTCCCAAAGATGTTCTATCGGGTTAAGGTTGGGGCTCTGTGTTCCAATGTTTTTTCTATTTAAACCACGCCTTCACAATCCTTGCTTTGTGACATGGAGCATTATCATGTTGGAAGGTGTAAGGGTCAGTACCATAACATTGCTACAATGTAGGACACACAGAATTGTTCAGAACATTAGTGTAGGAATCAGCATTCATGGATCCATGCACTGTGACCAGTGGACCTAGACCATACAAGAGAAGCACCCCCAGACTATGATAATGTCACCTCCAAACTTCACTGTTGGGACAACACACTCAGGAAATAAGTATTCTCCAGGCATTTTCCATACATAAACATGTCCATCAGAGTGGAAGAGCATGTAGCGTGACTTGTCGCTCCACAGGACCAATTTCCATTAATCCATGGTCTAGGTTTGGTGTTCCTTGCTCCATGCCAATTGACAGTGTACATTTGTTTTTGTTATCAATGGCTTTTGGGCTGCAGCTGTTCCATGAAAATTAATGGCATGCAGCTCTCAACATGTCATGGAAACACTTATAAGATTGCCTGTGGCTGCTTGCATCTCCAAACACAGATTATCTAGATTCTGATGATGAGATGAAGTAACCAGTCTTCCCATGGTGTGTCAACTCCTGTCAGTCAGTATTTTATGCCCACCTGGTTGTTTCTTGGGCTCAGTGTCACCTGTGGACTTCCATTTCTTCAGCATGTTGCCAATTGTCGATATGAGAATGTTTAATTGTTGCACAATACCAGGTACAGACATTTTCCCCAAATGATATCCAACTATCCTTCCCATCTGAAACTCTGTTAGTACTTTCTGAGTACTCATCGTTCAGCGTACAAGTTTGAAATGAGTTCTGAATGAACCTTTATAGGCCAGACTATTTGCATATTCCATTGTCACACCCATTTTCCTGTAATCAGAGGTGTGTCCCATGACTTTTAGTAGGATAGTGTATATTCCATCTTAATATTATTTGATGGCAAAACAGACAGATTCATATTTAAACAATTCATAAACCAAATCACAAAGACAGCTTTAAGGTACTGTTAAAATTATTTTATACAAACTACTCTTAGGAAATAACCTTTATGAATATTTGTTTGTTTTAAATGCAGCACTCAATTGACTACTTCTGTAATGAAAACCATAAATGCACTTTATACATATGTTACTGTCATGTATTTGAAATTGCCAGAGTATTGATACTTTTTATTAATTCAACCAATGAAACCCAAACATTTCCAACATTGTTACTGTTGCTTATAAACCTGCTTACCCCCTTTTTGTACTGTGTAAATCAATTGAAATGAATGTTAAATGTGATGTGGTATAAACCGTATTAGTGCTTATCTTGCTTGTTGACTGGACTTAGAGCAGGGGGGTTACTTATGATATATAAAAATAGATTTTCTTGGTGTGTTAAAATCAGATGATGTATCTATATATGTGTTTATTTTCCCTTTTTACAGCAGGCAAAATTACAACAAATGATGAGCTAGAAAACATGCTAGAAAGTGGAAATCCCACAATTTTCACTCAAGGGGTAACTTGTTTTTACTTTAGCTCAGTACAGCTTTTATTGTTTGTGTAAAGAAAATGTACATATAAAATACTTTTTTATGTGAATATCCTAAAGATAAGAATTAATCCTTTCTTTTTAAAATCTAGTTTCAAGAGTTTCTTTCTTTTTTTAATTTTACATTTAGGAATTTTTCTGTGGAATAATAATTAATTTCTGATTCATTGTTTAAATTAGTGACTATTCACATTAAGTATCTGAAATTTGATTTAAGTGGTCTGAAAGTCATGTCCATTTTTATCATTCATGGTTGATAAGAGACCACATTTAAAGAACTGAGAAAGACTGGAAACACAATAAGCAAGTTGTTTTGTATCACTTATTAGTGGTTGTAATTGTTAATTTAATATTTACAATTTATGCAATATACATAAAATTGTATACAATACCAGGAAGGCTTATAATTGATGCCTCTTGGACCTGAGTAATTCTTTCTTAACATTCTATGCTGAATATTGTGGCTTTGAAGTATATTTTTTATAAATAATATTTTATTTATCATTTATCCTTAAGTGTTTAGTAAGTTTGGGTATCTGTTGATGGTAAATGTTAATCCACATGTGTGTAAGAGGTATACATTTTACACTACATGTTGTTTCACATTTGTAGGCTTTAAAGTACAGTCTGCAACTTTTTAATCCAAATACAATAATAATCATAAACAAAATAAAAACAAGGTTTCCAAATTCAGAAAACCTGGAAAATATTATTAATCAGTTTGCTTATTTTCAAAATACAAATCTATTTTCTCCAGATTTATATATATTAAACACACACACACACACATATATATATATATATATATATATATATATATATGTTGCTAACTCAGTGCACCTTAAAGTCACAAACAAACATTAGTTGTATATTTCAGTTATTTTGTAACACATGTTTTATAGTTTTCATATCAGGTGCACAGTTGATTATTT
>NW_013674245.1:15802-17372 GCF_000517525.1 Limulus polyphemus | reverse complement strand
TGACAATACCAAAGCCACACAACATCAAACACCATTGTCTTAACTGACAATACCAAAGCCACACAACATCAAACACCATTGTCTTCACTGAAAATACCAAAGCCACACAACATCCAACACTAATAGCCTTCACTGACAATACCAATTTCAGTTATTTTGTAACACATGTTTTATAGTTTTCATATCAGGTGCACAGTTGATTATTTTTATATTATATCCATCAAGATCATCATGGAGACGCAGCAAGCCAAACAAACCCTAGAAGATATTGAAGCTCGGCACAATGATATTATTAAGTTAGAAAGCAGCATTCGAGAGCTTCGTGACATGTTCTTGGACATGGCCATGTTAATTGAAAATCAGGTAGAGAATGATAATTTTTCCAATTTTCCTCTTTCAGAACTCCACATGTGCATTTAAAAAAATGCATTGATTAACTAATTTTACTTAAAAAATCCATTATTAATTGGTACCAGTCATTAGCCAATTTAATGTACGAATAAAAGTGTATCTACATTGGGCAAATTTAACCATATTTTATGTAAATTTTTTATTCTATGGTATTCCGCATAGAACGCAATGGCTCTGTATAAAATACTGAGTCCATATACACACTTTCGCTCATTAAGTATTTATAGTATAACTTTTAATACAGTATGTGTGTCTTCACAAAATTTGGTACACTTTTGGGAAACATTAGTCTTTTGTACACAAAAAATCTGATCTTTTAATGAAGTATTTTTACTGAAAATTTGTTTGTGAATATATCGTGACTGTTTCATTACTAGTCCGAGTACAAGGTGATTTTCATGTTATGATTAAACATACTATTCGTCATCCCAAAAATCTCAATTTTCATTTGCATAATTTCTAAACCCTCCTAATTACATTTCAAATATTTATTTTCAATAAAACTTTATATTTTTTCTGTTATTTTCTCCACCCTAACTGTGTACAAGGTTGGTAATTTGACTGACCTTGTAACCACCAAAAAAAATTTAAATAAATCTAAATTACCCTTTTTCTTTCTAGAATGTCTTCAAATTGTAACATGAAACTATATTTCTTTATTGAAAGTAGCTTTAAACTCATAACAATATACAACTATTTATACTTAAAATTTTTGTTTTATTGCCCTTTGAACTGTGTCTAACTACTATTCGCAATGTTATAAGTTGTAAATCACGTGGGGAACGTGGGGCTCAAATTATGCTATCAAATTACATTACCAACAAGCTACTCTGAGTTGCTCATGTGTATACCTCATGAAAATTTTTTTATTATATTATTATTATTTATTTTACCTAAACTAACCTTAACTAATGTAAAGAGATTCCTATTTTTACATTTTAGTTGCTTTTATAATAATAAGTATTTATCTGGACTTTTTTTTTTATTTTGCTGTAAACTGTCGATGACACATAACTCTACTTTTTTTATACTAATGGTAGTGGTGCACTAAGTGCATTTTTGTTTAATTAAATAATGCACCAAAGAACATAGAATAATAACATGCAAAAAGCAGACAATGTCCCATAACTATCACAGTTTTTCTGGCATTCTAACTATG
>NW_013674245.1:11332-15781 GCF_000517525.1 Limulus polyphemus | reverse complement strand
TGACAAGAGCTGTTACAAATTCATCCAAGCTAGTTGATATGTTTCCTGTAGGAATGAAGCTTGTACTAAAAGAGAAATTAACAATTCTTTGTTCAGAGAACAATGTAATATAAAATGTCATTTGATAGATAATAATCTTGGCTTTCTATTGGTTATACATAATATAGTATTATATGTAAGAGAAAACTACTAACAAATCCGGAAAGAGATGATGTGACAGGTGGGTGTGGCAGGAGGGGTTTGATTTTCTGTTTGATGCCTCTGTAACCAAACAAGATTCAAGGCTATAAAAATTATGCTTTGTCTGAGCAAAGACTGATAGAGAGTAAGTTACATTAAATTTCGTACTTATTGGAGAAGTGGTGAGTAAAATACAGAAGAAAGGATGCCAAGAGAAGAAACTTAAAATTTTTCACACTAGGGGAAATTCAGGATTTTTTAAAATATTGCATTACAAAATTAAGAACTTAAAACTTATTTACTATTAAAATATGGATTATTAGTTATGATTTTATGCTATACTAATCAGTATAACATAAACAAAAAGTAGTTTAATTAAATTTTGAATGTAAGTCATTAAAAACCTTGTGACATGGGCAATAAAGGATGCCTGTGCAGAAAGGGTTAAATTGTTTTAAATTTCTGTAAGTTAGGTCTAGTTTTGATCAGGAATGCCAGATATTTTTCAAAGGTGACAAGCTTTATTGGCTCTCAAAACAAACCACTCCTTAAACACCCAGTGCTAATTTCTGCATTTCTGTATAGAAGCTGTAGTAACACAAAAATGGCATTGCACAGTATTATGTGTTACAGTGGCTTTGGCCTATTTTATCTAGCATTTGCCTATGTGCATAAACTTTGTAGCTGCATTCTTTTTGTTATTGTTTTTAGTTTAGTTGGTTTTTATAATGGGACAGATCCATATTTTTATTCAATAATATTGAAATGGCCAAGTATGCTACAATTCAAACAACACTCTCCACACAAGAAAAAAGTAAAATATGCACTCACTCACAAATACTGTCCCATTCCAACAATATGTCTACCTCATTGTCTTGGTGTGATCTCAGCCGTGCTCTGCTTCTTCCCTTTATTCTATGACCAATCAGCTTTGGAAGAAGTAATTACTGAGTTTAATGAGATGATCCAGACAGATACCATATATTTCAATATTAAGTATTATACAACTGCTTATAACACTACTTGCAATTCAAGCCCAATTGAGCACATTGCTATTAAAACAAGCCCTAAAAAGTGCAACCCAAATTTAAAAAAACAAATGCATAGGAAATATGCAGACTTTGCAACAGTGGTTTTGACTTTTATCAGTTTTCTTTAAAACTAATAACTTTTACAATTGGTTCTCAGCTTTTTTTTTTATCTTGGATCATTTAAAAAAAAATTGTCTAGTTACATGTTTACTTCAAGTAATTTTTTCTGTACTAAACAAAGATGTGTTTCTAACATCTTTCTATGTCACTTGAAAATAGAATGCTAGGCTTTTGCCCAAAAAGAATGACTTAGTTTATCAGTTCTGAATAGTTAAAACTAGTGTTAGAGAAGAGATCATCAAGTATGTTTAATTTAAAGACAGCAAAACAAATAATAGCTACTCAAAAATTTTTTATCATATCCTATAATGTATAATTTGCAACTTTCATAACTGGTACAGTAAATGAAAAAAAAAAAAAAACTTTACTAGAGCTTTAGGACATTTTCTTTTGAGTTAATCCCATTTACTTCAAGGTATTCATTGGAAAAAAATTCTGAAAATATTACTTTACCATAGTTTTGTTATGATATAATTAGTATCTAGAGAGAGACAAAGAAACTCCTTTTATTTCTGTTACATTAAGTTGTTGTTACTGTTATTAACTTGTATATTTTTTTATTTGTTTGTTCTGTAATGGTTTTTTAATGTCTCAAGTTGGTTTAGGGAAGAATCTTGAGGAAAACTTATCTGGTATAGGATGAGATTGGCTATTCTCAGCATAACACCTTCATACAACGTTATAGTAGTAACAAAATGGATAATGGAAGATTAAGGAATGTTTAATAAGGTTCTTTCTTGTAAACTTGGAATATTAATATTAACAAATAATGGGCTGGTTACTTCTATGTTATATGTTTGTATCATTGCATACTCAAGACAGGTATTAATACTGAGGTGGCAACTAACAAAGTAGCTTATTGGTTCTTTTACTGTTTATGACACTAAATTACAAAAGCAGTTTCTTTTACAGACTACAGCCTTTTTTTATCTAATTTAGTGTGTTCCAGAAAGGTATTGTAACATCGTCAGAATGTTCATTCCAGAATGGTATTTTAACATGGTCAGTGTGTTCATTTCAGAAAGGTGTTATAATACAGCGAGAGAATTTTTGAAAGGTGTCTATATAATATAGCCAGAGTTCCAGTAAGGTATCTTAGTAATATAACCAGAACATTTCAGAAAGGTATCATTGTAATATAGCCAGAGTTCCAGTAAGGTATCATAGTAATATAACCAGAACATTTCAGAATGGTATCATTTTAATATAGCCAGAAAGTTATCATTGTAATATTGACAGAAAGTTTCAGAAAGTTATCTTTATAATGTAGCCAAAATGTTTCAAAAAAGATCTTTGTAATATAGCCAGAGAGTTCCAGAAAGGTATTATAATATAACCAGAGAGTTCCAGAAAAGTGTTGTAATATGACCAACAGTCCTTGTTATTTTGTTTTTTAGGGAGAAATGGTAAACAGAATTGAATATCAAGTGCAAAATACAAAGGATTTCATTGAAAGTGTTAAACAAGACACAAAGAAAGCATTGGTATACCAGAGTAAAGCGAGAAAGGTAAGCAAAATATTGGTTACTGTGTCAATTCAGCTGCCATATTGGTACAGTTGTTGCACAACTTTCAATGATATTTTATATCTACTAAATGGTAGGTCCAGTTGCCTGTTTCAGTGAACTTTGATATAATAGCACAGTCCAAGAAGGAAGTTTATAAACTATGTTAATTTTGTTATCTTGAGAATTAGGTTTGGTCAGTAGTTTGAAATTGTATACACAGAGAGTCTAGGACAACTGCCGGCGGGCATCTGCCAATCAAAAGATCTGAGTAGTCCAAATTCCCAAAACAAATTTATTACATGTACTTTAAAGGAGGATTGTCTAGATTTTAAACCAAAAGTCCATTTCAAATTTTCGTTTCCAGTTAGTAACTATTTAGAAATTAAATTGCTAATAGCTAATGTTATATAATAATATATATGTAAATTTTTGAACTCATTTATAATATTGTTTTTTATTTTCTTTGATCAATGCTAGTTTGGTGCCCATGACCTATCTAGTCAAACATTATTTATAAAAAGGCAGCAGTTGTTCTGCTCCCATACACAGGATATAAAGTTGTAAAATTAAATACATTTTGCAACATCTCATAATACTGTTATGAAAGTACTACTGAGTATTGTTCAATTTATGAAATAAATCTGTTATTTATTTAGTTTCACTGTTTTAGAAATATAATAGAATAACTGGCAATTTTGTTTTTCAAATTCATTAAAATTAATTAATTAGAATATCACAATTTTATTAGAGGAATTAACAAACTGTTTCTCAGTGTTGGTTTGTCATTAAATACTACAGAGTACAACTGTATAAAATAGGGATGGCAACTTTGAGGTAGTAGAGGACCACGTAATATAATTAAAAGCTTTGACAGGCCATATCTTTATTTTAGTAGCCTGCATATCATTTGATTAGAAATAGGCATACTGTTGTGGTAATATAAAAATCTAAGACCTAGAGACCTTTCTGCAAGTTATTAAGAACTTGAGAATACATATTTTGTTTATATGCATAGGAAAGTTATAGATACCAAATTTTGTGGTGTTTTTTCTCACAAGTTATCAAAGTATTTCATTCCCAAAACATCAAATAATGTATTGAATTCATTCTCTTAATATTTTTCAATGCAAGAAATGCTAAAATATATTTAGATTTTTCTTTGAATAAACATTTGAATGTGGGAATGCAATAATATATTTTGGTCAAGTGGTACTGATAGTTATAGGGTTAAAATATCTAACTTTACTTTAACATTGATGTTAAAGTAAAGGTGGCTTATTTTTGTTTTCAAAGCTTTGAACTAGACATTGTATTTATAGTGGAATATCAGACCAAATTGGAGGAGTTATTTTCCATTTTTTATAAATACAAAACTTCTTAACCGATAACAATTTTTTATTGTTTGATTTTAAAATCATTAAATTTTGTTGAAGAAGAATCATTTTTACAATATGAAAAAGTGGTATTTTAAATTTTTGTATTTGATATTTTATGTTTATAAATTACCTCTAAAAAAGAAAGAAAAATAAATGTGAATATTATTTTAGGCCAGGTCTGATGTTAATTGTTTGATATTATATTTTTTATTATTATATATATATATATATAAT
>NW_013674245.1:2245-11190 GCF_000517525.1 Limulus polyphemus | reverse complement strand
AATATAGAAAAGTGATTTAATTTTAATTTTTGTATTTAGATTATTTATGTTTATAAACTTAACCCAAAAAAAAGAAAGAAAATAAATGTAAATATTATTTTAGGCCAGGTCTGATGTTAATTGTTTGATATTATATTTTTTATTATTATATATATATAATTTTAATTGTACATATTTTTTATTTTGCCTTCCTAGAAAAAAATTATCATCATAATCCTAGTCCTAGTGGTGATTGGAGTTTTAACTCTAATTATTCTTGGCTCCACTGGAAGAATTTAATACTGGACCATGTTGACTTGGAGATGAGTGCAAACCTAAGTGACCTTTAATCTAAGCATTCTGTAATTTTTTTTACACAAGTATAGCATGTACCTAGGACTTCCATGCATGTGTGAGTGAATTTTTCTGAAATCTTTTAGAGATGTAACAAGGCTCAAGTACTCACGTGAGCTGATATGTTCCACATGGAATATGCAAGCGATGTGAACAAAAATTACATTATGGTTAGTCTTTAGTTTTTACACAGACATTTAAAATCAGTATGTGTAAAAAGAGTTTTAATATTTGTAATTGAGTTTGAGTGTAATGTTGTACATATGTAATTTTTAAATCATGGTGATTCTTTATGTTCATTACTGGATTTTCTTACATTACTGCCACTGCATATGAGTGTGAAACTTTTTAACTCTACTAAAACAACTATGAACTTACTTTTAGAAAAATGTGTGCCAAAGAATCAAGCCAATAATTCAGTTAATTTATATTTGTATTGTAGGTTACTAAGAAATTGAATAATGTCTTAAATTCCCTAGTAACCTAAAAGTTGATGCATGTGTGTCTCGTGTGTGTGTGTGAAAATATTGTTACTAATACAAAGTTTATTTTAATATATATACATATATAATATGTTGTATATTTAAAGAATAATTGTTTTTATTTTTATACAACTTTTAATATTGAATTTAATAAAATATTTTGAGGTTTTAGTCAATCAATTTCAATAGCTTATTACAAATTATTGCCTAATTTAAGTCCTAGCAATAACATGTCAATGGTTTGACAAAGTGATGGAAACACCAGATAATTTCATTTTAATAACTTAGAGTTGGCCCTTCATGAGCCAATACTGCATTGACACAATGTGTAATTGATGAATCAAGGTGTTGTGCATCAGCCAGTGATGTTGGTGGTGAAAATCAGCTTAAAGTATTGGCTTCAAGGACTTACCACCATTTAAATATGGTGACTATGATGGCCAAGTTAATTGCTCATACTATTTTTCATGTCCTTTGAACTAATCTTTAACCATTTCAATGGTATGAATTGGTGCAAGGTCTTCTTGAAACAGACCAGTTCCATTTGGGAATAAAGTGTACATCATAGGCTGTACCTGGCCATCAAAAAAAGGATTTAAATAATTATTTGATATCTCTTCACCTTTCAGGTCTATATCATTCCATACCATTACAAGGCCTCCATCATGCTTAATTAATGGCACAAAACACTGGGTTATAAGCTTCTTTAGGTCTTCTTTACACATAAACACATTTTTATTTGATAGTAAGTGTTTAAAATATGATATATCTGACCAAACTACATTGTTCCATTGATCTTTGGTTCAGTTGTTATATTTCTATAAACATTTTACATGGACAATAGATTCATTAGGCAAAAAATGGAGTCTTAATTAAAAATAGGATCACCACAACAAAACAACATGCTTAATCTTCATCATCAGTGATCTGAAATATTTTCATACAACATACATTTGTAGTATATAAATACGTATATGAACCAACAAAAAGTACAAGTTTTAATATAGAAAAAATGTATACAAAATATACAGACAGAAAGAAATAAGTTGAATTCTACAAGAATTTTAAGAATACAATTTAATAAAATGAATGTATCGAATCAAGTAGATCTGAAAGAAACTGGGGTTATTATTTAGCTTGTATGCTCGTTTGAGGTACATAACTTTTTTTTTTACCAGGATGTTGTAGTTTAATGATCACAATATAAGAATTTTGAAGTTATCAGTACATAAATGATGTTAACTAATTTGACCGTGTGTGTATATATATATATATATCTTGTATGCAAATATTTTAGATAGCTGATGATGGAATGCTTAAATTCCAAAACGTTCCAGAGATTAAACATATTATTTTGTTTTACCGTGGTGATAATTATTTTACTTGGGATTTTATATTGGTGTTACTAGAGATATCTGATTGGCAAACATACTGTGGTAACCCACCTTATGCTGATCCTTCAAAGTGTTTAGACAGAAAATTGTTGTTTTATGTAAGCATTATGTTCTGCACACACTTAACGTTGTAGTCTTTTATTTACATCTTTCACTAATTGTATTAATGTTCACCTATTATGATCTTTTACCTTAATTTTTGCCTACTATTTTGTTTCTGATGTTGTTTTAGTTTTTGATATCCATAGAGATATCATTTTTGACAATGTTCCTTGGGATACGATCACAATTTTAGCTGTTCACCTTCCTTAGGATCAATCTAGATGTACACCTACAGGCGTGCCTCTTTGGAGATCTTACAAATCATTTACTTAACATTTTTACTATTTCCCTCTGCAAATATAATAACATACTATTCGTATAAAGACAAACTTAGTGATATAGATAATTTAATGCATAGTTATATTACCATATCACTGCATTTTCCCATCTTAAGAAATTTCAAAACTTGGAGTTCAAAAAAGTGAGGTGTTTTCATTATTTTGTTCAACCCCTGTATGTTTGTCATATTTATTTGATTTTAGTGTTTATATTAAATGATATGGATAATTGATAATGCAGTGGACCCAGTTTTAAAGTTAGTTTATACAACCTTTAATTGCAATTGGAGGGATTGTTTTTACCTTTTTTTTAAATATTGAAGGCTTTTATCGTGTAATACATCAGACAAATGAAAGGATGAGTAATGAATAACATTTTTGAACTTAAATTTTTATAAAGATTGTGTCACAAAACTTTAAACCACCAATGTTTTTTTATCGTTTTTTTAAATGATATAGCCTAAAAATAGGGAGTAACCCCATGATTTTTTCTTTTGGCTGGTAATACATTTTTTCCATTCTTTGAATTTTATGCTTAGGAAATCCTCCATTAATCTTTAATTTCTAGTTCATAATTTTCTTGGTGACTACTCATTTTAAATATGTCAACAAAATAAAAAGTGAATAAATGTTATATTAAGTTTAGATTTTCGTTTACCTTAAATTAATGTAACCAGTATACAGTTGCTCTGTAGTATTGTACTTATTACAGAAGATTGAATGTGTATGTTGAAGGAACATTACTTTAACCTTTTTCTAGCCCATTGTTGTGCTTGAACATTAAGTGATGTCAACCTCTTGGCATGTTATTTAAAGCTCAAGAAAAGGGTATACTTTTCATTTTGCTGAACAGAATACCTGATTAAAACCTAGTCAAAAGTAATTAAAAACCAAAAAAATTATAAATGTAATTTTTTAATCAACACAAAAATTAGTTATCACCAGTATTGGTGAGTCAGGGGCCTGGTATGGCCTAGTGGTTAGGGTGCTTGTTGCTGAACATACTTGTCCTATATGATTGCCGTCTGGGACGGCCACCCAGGTGTCAAATTTCTTGGCTTAAAAAAGCACCAGTTGATCCTAAACTAGATGGGATTAAAGTTGTTACACAGCAGAAGAATATTGATGAGTCATACTGTAGTTATGGGATAATTACTACAGTGATCATGTGTTCACATAAACCCATCAGAGCATTTAACTTGTAATGAATGGAATTGTTTTTAGGTTTTTTGTGAAATACTATCTTAAAAACTAAAAAATAAATGCATTAGAGGTCCTACAATTTAAAGTACTTTTAGATTGATACATTAATTAAACAAAAGAAATAATACATCTTGTGGAGATTCTGCAGCTGATTTAAAATTATTCTTGAAAATTGTTATAAATAAATGTATTATTTTGAAATTGAAAAATTTAAATTTTACTACTGATTTATTTTAGGCTTCATATTATATTAAAATTTAATAACTATGTATTATTTTATTTTTAAAACACTATAGAATGATGATATTGATTCAAACTTTTATGAAATGTGTACCATACATTAAGTATGTAACACATATTGGAAATGTACAATTTTAGTCCTTGAATTTTCTTTGAATAAGAGTACGTAGTTTCATTATGGTTTTGATTTTTCATAATAATTGTATCTGATTATATTTTAGTATTTTTTCATGAAATGAAGTCAGAAAAATTAATTTAATTAAACAAATATCAGTATTTGTTTTTCATCAGTGTATTGAGTATTGAATTCAAATTTATCAAAATTAATTTTTAACTGTATGTTTGTGGAGCCTATCATACAATTAAAACCAATAAAGTTGAATTGAATTGAATTTCAGTTGTATTTCAGTGTTTTGGACAATTATAGATAAGTAGTGTTAAAGTATTAACATATATATATTTAATAAAATTGCAAATGTCACGTGATTCGTTTTTGTTGAATATAAAGAAATTCAAGGTACAAACAGAAGGTTTTTTTATTTCGTTACAACATAGGTTTCTTGAGTTTATGTCGAGGTGCCATTTTTGGCACAAATATTTTACCGTGCCAAATCATATAATGTATCATCGAAAATGACAGTTGAAAGTGGTTGTGTTCATTATAATAATAATTTTGTTATTGGTAATTCAGTGTAATTAAATTAATCTTTAATATGTTGAGGAAAAAAAAAATATATATATATATATATATTTTAGGTTTTATATGTTAAATATAAGATTACTTGTCAGTACTTCTGTAAGACTGGGTACATGTCTGTGAAGGTACATAAGGTTGGATAATGGAATTCCTGGTTGACACAGGAGTGGCAAGAACCCTAATAGATACTGCCATGTATCAGGCATTTCAGGTTTAACCATCATTCCACTCATTGGCCACTCACTTCCATTTGGTGAAGGGTGGCACATTAGATGTGAATAGAGAGGCATGTCTTTGAATATGTCTAGATTGTGTGAGTCATAGGATGAAGGTAGTTGTAGTAGACCTTGGTTCTGGTATTGACATCCTTGGAATAGATGTACTGCACAAGCTCTTCCAATTTCATCAGTTCAACAGGTGAGTTGAGTTTTAGTAGAAAAGTCATCCAGTGCCAGTTAAAACCAACCTATGGACAGTGTACTGCAAGTTTTTGCCTTGTGAAAGTACACAAGTGGTTTGCTATAGTTTACTAAAGACAAGATTTAGTGCTTTGCTGCCATATAATGCAGCTGTCAAACCAACATGTAAAATACACTGTATTCTGTCTCGAAAGCAAGCAGTAGTTATGTAGAATGTACTTATATGACCACTTTTTTTGAATAGGATTATGACCACTCTTCACCACACAGAAACAGACAATGTGAATCTGATTAAACAAATACTGTGCAGGTTTTTCTGAAGTGCTAATGATATCTCCAGTGCAAAGATACAGCAGGTGTTAAAGGGGGAAATCATGTAGCCTTCAGAGAGCATTTCTGGTGGTGATTGTCAGGAGGAAGAATGGAAGATGACAACGTCCCAAACGTCAGAGCCTCCTTCAGCCTGAGCCCACCATTTGGGCATTTCCTCAAGAAGAAGACCCTACTGCACTAGCCAAACAACACTTATAATTCCTCTCCCGCCTGTTTTTGTTTTCTTCTCTCATTCTATTTTCATGTTACATTATTTCATTTTCTGGTTTCATTGGGCACTGGTCAGGTAAATTTTTTGGCCCCTAACCAGTAAAAGTATGTTTTCTCTGGGTAATCCCGGTTCCCCTACACCAAATTTTCCAGTCACTGATTTTATAGATCCCCGCCTCCTTGATGGACCGTAACTCAGATAGGAGCCATTGGTTTCTCTTGAGTAAGTTAAGAAGAAATCTGCTAACTACAAGCACTCACTTCATTAGGAAGAATCTGCTATCTCCAACCTTCTCCTGGCTCAACCTTCTAACCACAAGTAAAACCAGCCAAATGGCTCAACCTTCTAACCAAAAGTCAAACCAGCCAAATACAATATCCTTTTACTTCTGCCCATATCTTACGATCCTTCAAGTACAGCCCTATTTTTTTACCATGTGCGGGGCAAAGAGAAACATCCAGTTTCTGATCACTCCCGAGGTTTCCAGCTAAACCCCAGGTGATCTTAAATCGAATTAACTTCCAAGTTAAATAAAATCAATCACACACTGACCTGAAGACGGAATATTTTCGAAACGTCCTCCTCTGGACTTGTGTTTTTTTTTCTACAACAGCCAGTTGCTGCCCATTCCAGTGTACTCATTATAAACACTCTGCCTAAACAATCTATCAAAGAAACATTCTTATATAAGAGGAAATCAGGTAGGGATACTTAGGTCAATGAGTACAGTAAGCTACGAGTTCTGCAACAACAAATATTGTGATGGCAGAAAATCTTTTTTATTGTTTTACAGGCACAAGCTAGGTATTATTTAAAAGGATTAATTCGAATAAACATTTAAGTGAGAAAAACAAACAGGTCTAACATATTGTCACCCTGCTGATTAAGAAAGGGTTAAGACCTTGAAGTATGAAGTTAACTGTGATTAGTGTAAAGCATTGGCATTAAAATGTTTGACAGATAGCGAATATTGGAGATAGATAAAAGTAACGGCTAGGCGTACGCCATGTATACTTGCACAAAACATAATTGGGCCTGTATTTTGTAAGTGGGCACCAAAAGCATTTTATCTGGTTCGAAGTGAAATGCTACAAGGAGAAACCATCTGTAGAGGATGAAATTCACAAACAGTAGCACAAACCATAATAAATGTAAATGTGGTATATCTCAATATTTTATTTGATTATGTTTGATATTTTTGTCACGCAGATTGAAATATTTCAAAAGTTAATTTTTTCTGAATATTTTCTTAACATTATTGTAATACAAAGCACAGCTGTGATGCATGAAAATGCAAACTGTGCACATATTGCAGGAGGTAAGACATATCCAATTTTTGGCGTTTCTTAAAAGCTGATCTTCTCTCTTTTAAACTTTTATCTGAAGAAAGTCAAGAAATAAGCAAAATGTTCATGTTGATGAATTTTCACAGTTGGAAAAAAATTAGGTTAGCACTTGTGCAGTGCTTGATCTTATTTGGTGACTATGTGAGTATCTAAGTTTGAAGTCTCGCTCTCCCCATTTCTTTCCCACTAGACCCAGGCTCTGTTTTATGTAACAAACAGATAGTAGTGGGGGAAATATGGTTTAGTTCCAGGATAGCTGTGGACCATTATCACAGCTGTGATGACATTAAAGAGGACAGTTAAGGATACTGGTCAAGCACAAGACCTAAAGATGTCTCCAGGTCTGTCATGTCTTACAGGTAGGTTAAGCATAAGCTTGGCCACCAAGATTTATTTTTATTATTTTCCACATACTGCTTCTAAAATAAATTTTAAAGCAGAGTGTTGCTTTAAATGGGCTTGTTACAACCTCAACCTACAATTTTGAATGAGTTTTTTGTGACCAGTTGAAGTTTTTTATTGTATTTTCAATCCTGACTTGTAATATTTTAAGATCAAATTTTTAACCCTTCTGGCTATCTTTTCAACCTGCTGTTTGAAGCCCAATTAATCTATGTTTTACCACAATCCACTCCTGTTCTCTGCATGCAAATGGAAGGAAGAGATGGTGATATTTTGTTTTATTTTAATGGTGTTTCAGCTCCTTGCTTTTCCTACAAATCCAGGGGCTGGTCTTACGTTAATGCCAACCAAGCATTCAATGTACAGCATCTAAGAGAAATTATCAATGAACTAGCCATAAAATCTCTGGAACATTGGAAATCACCATCTACTAAGCCTACCACTGTTGTCCAGCTAATGGAGTCAAGAAGTGAGGGTACTGTTGATATTTTTATGTCCAGCATGACGGCAGTCCAGTCCATGAATCCTGTGGTGTATTCAACTCCTTTAGATGTCTAGGCAAGAACAAATTCCAAACCGAAGGTAAGTCAGAGCACCAGGAAAAAATTTTCAAGTGCCCTATTAGAGAGTATTTAATTAAGAAGAGCTGCCACCATGAAATGTGAATTCACTTCGTGTGGGCCCATTACATCCATCACCCAGAAACGAAATTATAAAGAAATTCACCAAGTGGAAAGGTCACTTAATGACTCTTAAGATAATCTTGAGGGTGACGATGAAAATCGCAGCCATCACTATGACCACCACCATTAGCATCAAGGCATCAACTTCACTGTAAATTCTTTCTCAGACGACAGAGGGGTGGAGAAGCTGGAGCTCCTCACCAGACCGCAAACTAAAGTAAAGGAGGACCTCATGCTAAGACAGCTTATGATTCTGAAATGACACTGCCAGAACAGGCAGCCAGGCAATTGAATGCCTGGGTACTCTACAGTCAATAGAAAGGTCAGCTGGAAGTTGGAGAATTAAGTACATTTTCTCCATTAGGATTTTATATGAACTTGTAAAGCTTTTATGAGAGTCAGAGAGATAAGTCGCCACACCACCACAACACACCATAAATCCACGACTGCATTGGAGGATTTGTTATCGGGCTTTTATAGTTAAGCATCTCCAACTTCTCTATAAGTTACATATATGTATTTAATGACATATATTATTCGATTGTATACATATATATAGTGTGTGTGTGTGTGTGTAATATGCTATGTTCTGTAAAATGTTTTGTGTATAGTATATATATATATATAATGCTTTACTGATGTAATTGGTGTTAAAGGTTTGTTACGTCTCCGTTCGTTAGTTGATTTTCCGTAACTTCGTTCCGACGAAACTTTAGCGACACAAGTCCTTACTTAATAAAACTGGTTTATTCTTTCTGAATATAACTTTACAATACACTTAATTTCAACAGTCGCTCTATAATAAACGCTATATCTCACGTG
>NW_013674245.1:0-1455 GCF_000517525.1 Limulus polyphemus | reverse complement strand
GGGCATGGTTCTATGTATTACTGTAGTAAAAAGTTTTGTTTTTGTATTTTAAAGAGCGTTTTTAGTTTTGTGGTGTGTAATTTTTGAAGAAGGTATTTTGATTCGCAATATTCTATTTGTTAAAGCGCTTTGATCAGTTACTTTACTAAAGGGTTTTGTTGCTTTTGGGTGGAGCATTTTATGTTAGATATCCCATCTTAAAGGGGTAGGAACTTATGTTGAAGGTTTTCTTTATCAAAACTAAAGGTGTGGCGATTCAGAAATACGATACGAGTATCGTATCGTGAAGCCGTGATACGATTGTTTGTTTGTAATTAAGCACAAAGCTACACAGTGGGCTATCTGTGCTCTGCCCACCACGGGTATCAAAACCCGGATTCTAGCGTTGTAAGTCCGCAGATATACCGCTGTGCCACTGGGGGGGGGGGGCTGATACGATTGTATCAACACATCGTCCAATACGATACGATATATGTATCTTTACGAAATCTGGCAAGCTGTCAGTAAACATTATATGTCTTTTGTACAGAAAAATCAGAATTTGTAATAAAGTGTTTTTCCTAAAAATTAATGATTCATTAAAAGAAGATGAATATTGAGTACTACACGTTGTCTTCATTCATTTCATTTATCAAAAACATTACATGCAAAGTAAAATAACAAATTAACAACAACAAAATAGATACAGATATTAGTTGTTGTTTTTTAATTTTACTTCTCTTGACAGCTGCCATTTAGTTGATCAAACATGAGAATTTGAAAAAGCACTGTAAAGTGTGAAGTACTTAAATAAGACATTGTTAGTAATATAGACAATAAATTACAGACAAGGCTGTTAAACTTTGTAAGAAACTGTTGGTGAAACTTCTGTATCTAGATACGTATCGTATCGCGGCATCAGTATCTAAATACGTATTGTTACGACAGCGTGGGTCACGTGACGATAGTAACACGTCATATTCTCGAACGTTCACGTCCCTTCCTGAAGTCTCGAGAGGCTAGTAGATATGTGGTAGTCTTGTATATATAAGCTGCCAAGAAGTGACGGCAACAATGTGTAATTGAACTGCAGACAGAGATAGATACAGAGAGTTGAGTCGAGCACGTGAGACATTTGTTGTGAATTATAGCGTTTGTTATAGCGCGACTGTTGAAATTAAGTGTATCTTAAAGTTGTATTCGGAAAGAATAAACCAGTTTTATTTAAGAAAGGACTTGTATCGGTAAAGTTTCTTCGGAAAGAATTTTTACGGAAAATCAACTGACGAATGGAGACGTAACAAATTGGTGTCAGAAGTGGAACGAAAAAAAATGGAAACGAGAGGCGGAAAATCAAACTACAGCTCAGCAGACTTGATGGCAGCAATACAAGAGCAGCAAAAGAAACAAGAAGAGAGACAACAACAGTGGCAGCTCGAACAACAAAATAAACAATAGAGATTACAGCAGTTGTTG
>NW_013674244.1:26544-30273 GCF_000517525.1 Limulus polyphemus | reverse complement strand
TAGCGTTTCTCGCTAGTGTTTCTTGCTCGTGATTCACAGTAGTCTTACCTGTTCTTGTATACTCAGTGTCCTAGCATCGCTAGTGTTTCTTGCTCGTGATTCACAGTAGTCTTACCTGTTCTTGTATACTCAGTGTCCTAGCTACGCTAGTGTTTCTTGCTCGTGATTCACGGTAGTCTTACCTGTTTTTGTATACTCAGTGTCCTAGCATCACTACTGTTTCTTGCTCGTGATTCACAGTAGTCTTACCTGTTCTTGTATACTCAGTGTCCTAGCATCGCTAGTGTTTCTTGCTCGTGATTTACAGTAGTCTTACCTGTTCTTGTATACTCAGTGTCCTAGCATCGCTAGTGTTTCTTGCTCGTGATTCACAGTGATCTTACCTGTTCTTGTATACTCAGTGTCCTAGCATCGCTGGTGTTTCTTGTTCGTTAGGACTGTAATAATTAGTTAAGTGTGGAGTATAAAAATATCTCTAATATGTTATCATCCTAACCACTCTCTACATGAAGATTAAGTTACACAACGTCTTAAAAATCATTTAATTTTTATAACTCTGAAAATTGTTCTTGTAAGAAAATATGTTGCACGATTATGAAGTTAATTAAAGTATTTGTAAAGTCTATTGATTATCAGCTTTGTATCGTATTAAATGCTTTACTGTGGAGTTAATCGGACATATTGGTCACACTCACCTGCTTTGAAGTCATCTTCAAACTATTTCAACTTCACTGGTGCAACCTGAACAATGACGTTCCTAGTAAGGTCACGAACATTCAGCTTAACCCTAACTCTGTATCCTTCATCGTAGGATTCCACCTACAAGATAGTGATGGCGACTCTGGGATCGTGGCTGTTGGTAGAAAGGAAGGAAGGATCGGATCCACCTGTTCCACGGAGACGGACTATAGTCAGGATTACTGTCAGAAAAAGCCTAGGTACGTGTAAAAAATCACTTTGTTCGTTATTAATCACAAACCTACACAATGGGCTAACTATGCTCTGCCCACCGCGGGTATCGAAATCTAAATTTCAGCGTTGTAAGCAGTGAGACTGAACGAGGTTCCAGGTCTTATGCTGCGGTTCTATAACTACTTCCTCTATTATATGGGTGCTCAGTTTGATGACCATGATCACACGGTGTTGACCGACACACATCTTGACAACTATCCACAGACACATTACGAGGTCATCTACTTTCAAAATCACGCTTAAGTAGAACAAAGGAGCCAATTTCTATTGGAGTTACATCAGGGAACTTGAAACAACCATTGATTTTGAAGAGTGGATGAAAAATTGTGAACCTTCCTATCATTGTTTATCATCTTGCCAAAGGTGTCGGGAAAATATACCCAACTTCATTGCTATCTTTTTTGGGTCGGAAGGTTCTCTTTCTTAACAATAGCTTTGACTTTGCGGATGAGAGCGTTGTTCTGCCATGCAATTTTTTTTTACTTTGGGGAACATTGAAAGTTCCTTGTTCAAAGTGTTCTGCTATTTTTCGTAGATAGTTTAACAATCAAGCTGTATGAATACTTGTCTCCGGAAACAACTGTTATATACCTCTAGGGGGTGATGATAACTCCACCCGTGGAGCCATTGCATTGGCGCAAAAAAATCGTTCTAACAAAGCACGACTAATCTTACAATTTAAAAATTAAAGTTGGTTGTTGTCAAATATTTCAGTACAATAATATATAAATATATAGTTTGGAATACAATGTTTAATATATATATATAATAATAAAATGAGGTAATATTTCTATTGCTGATTATAGGGTTTCTACGAACCTTTCCTCTGTACATGGATTGGTAATTATTTATAGTTAGCAAGCCTTTGGAAGAGCCGAGCGTAATCCAAAGGTTAGCGTTTCGGGTTGCGAGTCTGCAGTTCCAAACATCTTATCGCTGAATACACTCCGCAGGAAGCAAAATTCGTTGCAGCTATTGAGTTTAAGGAGCTGGATAAATCCATTACAATATTGCTGCTGTCTGGTTACTCCTCCGTCTGGTCAGTAGCTCTAAATTAGGGACGGCTATACCTGATTTTTAAGGGTCAGTAGCTCAAAATTCTGAACGGCTATACCTGAATTTTAAGGGCCCCTGTTCTGGCCGTTTAGCCCAAGTGCGCGTAAAGTATTGTCCAAATTGAAAATTCCATTTCCAGTTCCGACGCTTCGAACGAACTTAGGGAGATCATAACAGTATGTTTGGTAAGAAGGACATGGTTATTGTCGTTAATCTGAAGTTTAACTCAATTATTAAATTAAAAAACACTATCAATTCAACCTGAGTAATGCATAATTGAATCCATTAATATTACGTACATACCTAGTTAATTTAACATAATAAAATAATGTTAAAATAAAATAACTCTACTTTATTCTTGTATTATTACCCAATGAAAATTACACATTTCAGGAACACTCGTATTCCATAAACTAGAACTTTATTGTGGCGGCATCTATCGGATGCTTTCCAAAATATAAAATTCACTCAGATGAACAAAACATTGTCTAATAAGCTTTCATGCCAACAGTATTTTCTTGCCAATGCACATTTCTTCTAGCCTGATAAAAAAATTCCTAGTTGTTGTATTTTTTTTTACTTCTGTCTTTCGTCTTCAGGAATTATTTCTAAACGTCGTCTTTCCATCTGTACTATTTTTGTTGATTATGACTCTCCACAAATGTCTAGTTATAGCAGGCAAGTTGATACCCATTTTATACTTTATTTGTTAAATAAGTGTTTTATTTTAGGCTCAACAAATCTCTGTTTCAGATTCAACGCTGGCAGTAATTCACAGGAATTTTTGAATAAATGTATCCTAAAGTCTTCGCTGAAAGCATCCTCAGCTTCTAACATACACATCACCAGTGGACCAATTAAAGGAGATCACAGTATATTCCCGGGATCCTCGACGTCACCAAGCAGGTAACGATTTACTTCTATTACATTCTAGAAAAGTTCACTGCACTAGATTTGAAGTTTTTATGCATTCCCTCTGTCTGAAGCGCTGAGAACCTTTGTCAAAACCTAGGAAGCCTCGGCTCGGAAACCGAAACCAAAATTATTTGATCGCTAAAACGGCCCACCCGATTTATACGAGCCTAGCGAAATATTTACAGCGCCATCTGGCGGTTAGTTTGATAGATTTTACAGGGACGCCTATTTAACCACATACTTTAGGACAAACTTACAACAAATATTTACTTAGTTCATTTAGTTATGAGATCGAGCGAAATAATCTAATGTCTGTGTACAGTTAAAGTGTGCATTGACTTGAGATAAGTGAGTTGTCACATTTAATGGTAGATATTTTAATAAGTTTGTGAGTCGTAATACGAATACCTGCGATACAACTGATTTAACAGAGAAATTGTTAATACACACACTGAGTTTATTACATACATACTATGGGTTGTGTATTGTATTGAGTGTGACCAATATGCCTGAGTTTATTACATACTTACTATGGGTTGTGTATTGTATTGAGTGTGACCAATATATCTGAGTTTATTACATACTTACTATGGGTTGTGTATTGTATTGAGTGTGACCAATATATCTGAGTTTATTACATACATATTATGGGTTGTGTATTGTATTGAGTGTGACCAATATGTCTGAGTTTATTACATACTTACTATGAGTTGTGTATTGTATTGAGTGTGACCAATATGTCTGAGTTTATTACATACTTACTATGGGTTGTGTATTGTATTGAGT
>NW_013674244.1:24527-25590 GCF_000517525.1 Limulus polyphemus | reverse complement strand
GCTAGGACACTGAGTATACAAGAACAGGTAAGACTACTGTGAATCACGAGCAAGAAACACCCTTTCCCAGCAGTTAACCACACTGACGACAATGGGTTATCAACAGACAGCATGACAATTTAAATGTTAATATGGTAAAACATGTGTTACCAGCAGTTACAGGAATATAACTTTTACAGTAGTCTTACCTGTTCTTGTATACTCAGTGTCCTAGCTCGCTTTGTAACAAATCACAAATCTTGGGTAGAACCAACATGAGTTAAAATATGGAAATTCTATTACAAACGGTAATTAGGATGTTTATTAAACATGTAAACCAAAACTAGGAATGGTGTCACTCAATTTGTTAGATTCAGTTTCATATAAACAGCGAGCGTATTTTGTGTGTATAGGTGTAGACTTTGTATATGGCAGCCTGTTGTCTATCAAACGTACCGCTAGGGGCGCTGCAGTTGTCACTTTCAGGCTGAGTAAACAGTCCTAGCAATATAAAAGTTTTGCCGAAATATGGTACACTCGTAAAGACAGATACAGTACATAAAAACTTCGTATCTGTTATGATTAATAACATATTGTTCCTATTATACTTATTAAAAGTTCTTGTTAAATATTAATGATGCTTGAAAAGAGATTAAAGTACAAAGCTATCCCTAAATATCTTTTGTGTCACGATTATTGTACAAAATTAAAAAAAACGAGAGGTTTTAAGGTATTTTGTCAAGATGTTAGATTGTTTATTTGTAATTAAGCACAAAGCTACACAATGGGCTATCTGTGCTCTGCCCACCACGGGTATCGAAACCCGGATTCCAGCGTTATAAGTCCGCAGACATACCGATGTGCCATTGGGGGGGGGGGCAAGACGTTAGTCGAGTAATTCATGAATTAACTGACGGTATGAAGAAAAGAATTCGCTTAATGACTATGACGAAAGAAGCTAAATATCGGAATTTTGTGAATATTTAATTTTGGAATATTAACATATACAGATATACCAAACTTTCCTAACTTCAAACTTGTTGCTGTAATAAATATATCAAACTTTAAAACGGTTAGTAGAAAA
>NW_013674244.1:21902-24347 GCF_000517525.1 Limulus polyphemus | reverse complement strand
CTTGTTGCTGTAATAAATATATCAAACTTTAAAACGGTTAGTAGAAAACAATAACCAAATATACGATATTGAGACGCTTTCTTAAACGTCTGCGTGTTTGTTTGTTTTAAGTTAAGTACAAAGCTACACAATGGGCTATCTGTGCTCTGCCCAGCACGGGTATCGAAACCCGGTTTCTAGCGTTGTAAATCCGCAGACATACCTCTGTGCCACTGGGAGGTGGGGAGGGGGGTTAAGGACTAGCATCAATGAAACTGTGTGTTCTAATTAGCCCACGAAATAATTAACCCTACTTTTACAGCCCTATCATTAGTAATGTGACGATCAAGTTAAAATATAATTAAACTGATATATTACCTGAATAGATAATTATATGAAACAACGTGTATCAAGTTAGTTGATTAATATACATACGTCTCTTTCCATAACTAGTCACACCAAACATGCTCGCCCTTTCAGCCGTGGGGGCGTTATGATGTTACGGTCAATCCCACTATTCGTTAGTAAAAGAGTAGCCCAAGAGTTGGCGGTGGGTGGTGATGACTAGCTGCCTTCCCTCTAGTCTTACACTTCTAATTTAGAGACGGCTAGCGCAAATATAGCCCTCGTGTAGCTTTGCGCGAAATTCAAAAAACAAACAAACAAACAGGCTGAATTTCCAGAACTCTGCGTGAGCCCAAAACAAAAGTAGAATATTAATCCAATCTCATTTTTGAATGAAATTTGAAAGTTGGTTATTATTTCTTCATGAAAACATGAATTAATTACTTTCGGGCCTACTTGTGAATATAAGATAATTTACTACTATAGTCGGATCTTCAGAAACATTCCCTTAAACCTTGTTGTGTAGGTATTGAATCAGCAAAAGCCATAAGTATAACTAATACTTTTAATAACAGTAGCCCTAAATCTTGTAGCGAATACTTACATTGACTTGTATTTGTGGAAGAAGCAAATATTAATATTTTCTACACTTGTACAGAGCTCCGGCGTTGTCCGTCCATTCGACGTCCTTGAAAGATTTGTCTGGTGGAAGAGTTCGGTTTGATGAAGAACTACAATTAACTGAACATAACCTCCGCCGATCGTGTAGAAAGCTTTTTGCCACATTATATGCCCAGAAAGCCGCAGCTACAAGGCTTAGATCCAATGATTCAGATGCTACTAGTGCTGGATTAAACCGCCCTTGCTGTCCAGATGAGGCGCCCAGTCATTCGAAGATGGATCGTTCTTACCCAATCCACAGTGATCCACGCCTGTGTGTCTTAAAGTCTGCCAGTCCTTCCAATACTGCGTTAAGACGTCAGAATGTCCAGAAACAATGTAGATACTTTCACGGACACAGTCTCAGTGTCTCACCTAACATTACTCTTGTCCCATGTCTTCACGACAGAAACTTGACCAAAGACAGGTTGGCCTCAGGAAAAGAAAATGCTGAAGCAAAAAATAACATTTGTCAGTCAGATGATGATATTTCGACAAAGACTGTCCACAAAGCGCTCCAGAACAATGGCTCCAGTTTAACGACTGTCCACAAAGTGCCCCAGAACAATGGCTCCGGGTTAACGACTGTCCACAAAGTGCCCCAGAACAATGGCTCCAGTTTAACGACTGTCCACAAAGTGCCCCAGAACAATGGCTCCAGTTTAACGACTGTCCACAAAGCGCTCCAGAACAATGGCTCCAGTTTAACGACTGTCCACAAAGTGCCCCAGAACAATGGCTCCAGTTCTAGTCACATTTCCAGTAGTGAAGCTCGTACAAACCTGCAGCTGTTCAAGAGCAGAAGCTGTACGACTCTGCCAAGCGAAACCACTTTAAGTTCTGTGAATCTCCCTCCTCTGGGATCTACACTCCATCCTCGAGAGGATCAGCTTCAGTCTCTAGATCCCTCTCTACTGGATAATGGTGAGCTTGTGTCCAAAGAGAAGAGACCGAGCTGTAGTTCTTCTGGGATCAAGAAGGTTCATCTCGACAAAGCTTCTGATTGTGTTTTGTACAGTGATGATATGATCAGAGTGTATGCCCGTTTGGCTTCTGTGGTTCCCGAAGGGATCAAAGTTTATCAAGAGTCGATAGCCTCAGTCGCCGATATTAACGCAAGTATATCTGAAAGGAACGCAGGGTATCCATTTAATATAAAACCATGTTATTCACAGATGTCAGAGTGTGTGGAATCTGACAACAGTCAATTATTCAGTGATTGTGAGCCTGTCAACAGCGATACTCCCACTTCATCTGTTTGTAGAACCATCCAAGAAACAACAACGAACGCGAAACGCAGCAGTACAGCGCAAAGTGTCTCGAGGGACTGTACCTCCCCCAAAAAGGAAGAAATACCAGACGGGGAACTCAACAATCCAATACGTAACGTGAGACTGTCTCGCCCTGTGACAGATCAAGGTACGTGTGTAGCTGGTGTGGTTATCTCTGTGACAGATCAAG
>NW_013674244.1:20135-21073 GCF_000517525.1 Limulus polyphemus | reverse complement strand
GTGTGGTTATCTCTGTGACAGATCAAGGTACGTGTGTAGCTGGTGTGGTTATCTCTGTGACAGATCAAGGTACGTGTGTAGCTGGTGTGGTTATCTCTGTGACAGATCAAGGTACGTGTGTAGCTGGTGTGGTTATCTCTGTGACAGATCAAGGTACGTGTGTAGCTGGTGTGGTTGTCTCTGTGACAGATCAAGGTACGTGTGTAGCTGGTGTGGTTATCTCTGTGACATATCAAGGTACGTGTGTAGCAGGCGTGGTTATCTCTATGAAATATTAACGTACGTGTGTAGCAGGTGTAGTTGTCTCTGTGGCATATTAAGATACCTGTATAGCAGGTGTGGTTGTCTCTGTCACAGATCAAGGTACGTGTGTAACAGGTGTAATAATATGACTGTGTTACCTTATTTATCTGAACTGTATATTATTGTCGTTAATCTGTATATATTTGTTACATTATTACATTTAACCCCAATTATCAGCTACCAATGAAAGATTAGTGTGTACAACAATCTATTATAACCAAACCATAGTTACCAATGAAAGATTAGTGTGTACAAAAATCTATTATAACCAAACCTAGCTATCAATGAATGATTTGTGTGTACAACAATCTGTTATAACCAAACCTAGCTATGAATGAAAGATTAGTGTTTACAACAATCTATTATAACCAAACCTAGTTACCAATGAAAGATTAGTGTGTACAACAATCTATTATAACCAAACCTAGTTACCAGTGAAAGATTAGTGTGTACAACAATCTATTATAACCAAACCATAGCTACCAATGAAAGATTAGTGTGTACAACAATCTGTTATAACCAAACCTAGCTATGAATGAAAGATTAGTGTGTACAACAATCTATTATAACCAAACCTAGCTATCAATGAAAGATTAGTGTGTACAACAATCTGTTATAACCAAACCTAGCTATGA
>NW_013674244.1:17606-19481 GCF_000517525.1 Limulus polyphemus | reverse complement strand
GAAGTATCCAACTTGTTTTCATTGCTGGAATGGCATGGAAGTATCCATCTTGTTTTCATTACTGGAATGGTATGGAAGTATCCAACTTGTTTTCATTGCTGGAATGGTATGGAAGTATCCATCTTGTTTTTATTGCTGGAATGGCATGGAAGTATCCATCTTGTTTTCATGATGGAATGGCATGGAAGTATCCATCTTGTTTTCATTGCTGGAATAGCATGGAAATACCCAACTTGTTTAGTTTCAATTATTTTCCAGAATATCCAGCTTTTGTTTCCATTTTATTTGGACTATGGTCAACTTACAACTCCCTCCAATTCAATCAGCATACTACACCAAAGATTGCGGTATGTTTCGTCTGAATCATCTAAGTTATGGGGGGGGGGGAATTGGGTTAAGCTTTTTCACATTTCTTCTTTTTTTTGGACAGGTTCAAGAGTTAGCAAACAAGGCCAAGCTGAAACCCCAGAATACGCTGTTATTGATAAAAGCAAAAAATCTCAACGTCCTGAGAAGTCTGCATCACTTCCTAGAGTAGTTAGTAACCCTTGTATCGTGAACGACACAGATGGTCCCTTCTGTGAAGAGCAGAAGCCACCAATTCCTCCTAAAAAGTTCATGTACAGGAGGTAAGTCCAAGTATTTCAAGAGATTTTAGCAAATGAAGACTAAATAGTATTGAAACATTTGGCTTGGTTGTTTTCCTCATAAGATGATTCACCAGTGGGTCGCATCCAAGCCTGGGCTATCAGAATGTGTAAAACGGTTACGAACAGACTTTGAAAATAGGTAATACTTTGTTCAGTAAGCATTTAGTAAGCCAGGTGTTGTTGTAATGTTTTAACCAAAGTTATTTACTGGGTCGCGACTGGCCATCAATGTTGAGTCTTGGGCAAAAATAGGTTCTAGAGGATTTTTCATATTATGAACTCGAATTGTAACCAAGAATTGCTGTAAAAGTAATTTTATGCAACTGTAAACAGTACATTCAGAGGTACTTTTAGGCAACTGTAAACAGTGCATTCAGAATTTAGAACTCCCTCCAGTATTAACTGTAAACAATGCATTCAGAATTTAGAAGTCCTTCAACTATTAACTGTAAACAGTGCATTCAGAATTTAGAACTCCTCCAGTATTAACTGTAAACAGTGCATTCAGAATTTAGAACTCCCTCCAGTATTAACTGTAAACAATGCATTCAGAATTTAGAACTCCTTCAACTATTAACTGTAAACAGTGCATTCAGAATTTAGAACTCCCTCCAGTATTAACTGTAAACAATGCATTCAGAATTTAGAACTCCTTCAACTATTAAGTGTAAACAGTGCATTCAGAATTTAGAACTCACTCAACTTTTAACTGTAAACAATGCATTCAAAATTTGGAACTCCCTCAACCATTACTCTGTAAACTTCAGTGATCAGATGACATGAATTTCATTTTTCTGGGGAAGGGGATAGTCTTGTGAGGGGATAGTCTTGTGGCCTGACGCTATGGGTTTCATTTTTTTAGGGAAGGGAGATAATCTCTTGGTCAAACGAAATGCATCTAATTTTTCGTGGTAGGGGTATAGTCTCGATATGTCTAATGCTCCTATATTTTCATAAGACTATAATTAGGTGTTATCTTCAAGTCCTCGTTAACTTGATGCTTACATTGTTTCTTTCCAGTGACTTTGCTCTTTACAGAGGACCATCGTCATCAAAAAAGTCCCTTTTCGAGCGTGTTCAAGGTTTCACAAGATCTGCCAAAAGCGTTCTTCAGAAGGCGTTTAGCTCAGATCGCATATATAAGCCAGAAAAGGAGGAACCAGTTCACAGATCACGACGTTCACCGTCTTTCATTAAAGGCCTCAAGAAGCGTATGAGCATGAGA
>NW_013674244.1:5635-16939 GCF_000517525.1 Limulus polyphemus | reverse complement strand
TGTGGGCTTCGGAGCCTGTTGCTGTCCTGGATGGTTGTTGGAGATTTCTCTGCTCTCTACGTTGATGTGGGCTTCGGAGCCTGTTGCTGTCCTGGATGGTTGTTGGAGATTTCTCTGCTCTCTACGTTGATGTGGGCTTCGGAGCCTGTTGCTGTCCTGGATGGTTGTTGGAGATTTCTCTGCTTTCTACGTTGATGTGGGGTTTTGAAGTCTGTTGCTGTCCTGGACATTTGTTGGAGAGTTCTCTGCTCTCTACGTTACGTTGGTGTGGGTTTTGGAGCCTGTTGCTGTCCTGGACAGTTCTTGGAGAGTTCTCTGCTCTCTACGTTACGTTGGTGTGGGTTTTGGAGCCTGTTGCTGTCCTGGACAGTTGTTGGAGAGTAACTCTGCAGCAGATTAGGTCGGTAGGTTGGTTTTGGAGCTTGTTGCTGTCCTGGATAGTTGTTGGAGATTTCTCTGCTCTCTACGTTGATGTGGGGCTTCGGAGCCTGTTGCTGTCCTGGACGGTTGTTGGAGAGTTCTCTGCTCTCTACGTTACGTTGGTGTGGGTTTTGGAGCCTGTTGCTGTCCTAGACAGTTGTTGGAGAGTTCTCTGCTCTCTACGTTACGTTGGTGTGGGTTTTGGAGCTTGTTGCTGTCCTGGACAGTTGTTGGAGAGTAACTCTGCAGCAGATTAGGTCGGTATGTTGGTTTTGGAGCTTGTTGCTGTCCTGAGTGCTTGTTGGAGGGATTTTGCTCCGAATTTGGTTGGGGTTATGATTTCTGAGCCGTGACTGTCCTGAACGTTCTTTTGTAAGTTTCTGTTACTATGGGGATTATTGGGAATTTTGTAATTCGAAATTTTCTAACCTTTCTCTACATTTTTTAATAATTTCTCTATATGTATATTTATCTGTAAAAAGAACGACCACATGTTACTCCAGCCATAATCTACTCGCGACAACATTGCACTGTCGAGTGGCCAGGAAAGATGTTAATTCTATAATCAACACACAAAAATTGATCTTCTCATAACTTCACTCAGTAATGGCGCTACGGCATGCTACCCAATTAACACATGCACAGCGTTTTTGTGAAGTGAGATTAAACTTTAGAGCAAAGGTTTTTAGTTAAGACAAATGTCTTCTGGAGAATAATTTATGACATGAAATCATTACTGAGGCCAAAATTCAGAGTCTCGAAATCGAAAAATTAGTTGAAGCAGTTTCTATTACTGAAAGAAAATACAAGTCTTAACGCTAAATACTTAAAAAGTGCGACTCCTTGATTCCAAGACTCATTAGTTGTATTTCTGCTAATTTCAGGAGTTTTTGTATCACGGATGAAAGATCACGAGACGCAGAAACTTCTCTCAGGATTGACCGATATTGGAGACGAAATTCTAGAGATAGATGGCGTTTGTGTGAAAGAAAAAGACATCATGGAAGTTAATAGTTTGATGGCCAAAAAGAGCACCATATTGTTGACAATCATGCCATATTCAAGTCGTCAGGATATCCAGTAAAAAGAATTACCACACTGACACATCGCTTTCATTTAATCGCGCCATCTGTTGGCAACTTGTACTATATATGTAAATAATCATTTTGTGTATGCAGCTTTGCACATGAAATATCGTCATTTTATTATATTCTTTACTTGTAATGTTTTAATACTTAGATTGGTCTTGGTAAATATTTTATACATTAAAGACGTAAAACAAATTTCCATCACTCGTCATGATATATTTACATTAAAATAATTATTTTCAAATCAAATAAAACTTATTTCTAAAACTCTTATCTTTTTTATTCTTTTACTAAGTAGCCCATGAGTGCCTAGTGTCAGCTTACGCTGGAATTATAAGAAAAGAGTTTACCTGATAGTTTTAAGATGAAAGAAACAAAACTACTACTTTGGTAAATAATGACTAAGAAGTATCATTTTTGAGTTTAATGTAATGCGAGGAATTTTGTTGTCATATTTATCAGTTTCAAATTTATGGAAAGAAAAGAAAAAAATTAAATTTATTAGGCTTAACGTTCACGTATAGGCAGGTAATTGTAAAAACAAATTTAAAAGTATAATGTTAACGTGAATTAGTTGTTTGTTGATAATATTGATAGTAATTTTTTTTATACATAAGGTAGTGAATATCATCTGTATAAACAACAAACATTAATTCTAAATAATTTTATAACTATAAGTCTTTTTTTTTCATGAGATATGAGGAAGCCTTCTATTCACTGAAGAATAAACAACATTTTCTATATTAGGCTTAACGTTGATGTTTAAGCAGTGACGTAACCTGTTTTTCCACGGGTGGGGGGGGGACAGGAAATTTTAAGGGAGCAATAAATTAAAAAGCTGAAATTGATCCAAATTTTTAATAAAATGGTTATTAAAACAAATAAAATGTATTGGTGTTTATAGACTTCTTTTATGATCCATATGCCTAGATTTTTCAAGGGGAAGCGTTTAACCAGGTGATTATAAAACTAAACATATTAAAAATCATTGTATGCTAAGATATCACTCGTTATGATATATCTACATTGGAATAATGATTTGTAATTATGTCAGTTCTACTGTCAACACAAAAATAGTCTTTCTCAGAAATTCCTTCAAATATGGCGCCACGGGTAGCACCAGTAGCGGAATGCTACTTCAGTGACACCTGTAAGACCTCCTAAAGAACAATGCATGAAAATAAATAACTGATAACAAAATTCGGAGTTAAAAAAAACGAAAAATTAGTTGAAGCAGTACAAAAAATTTTAGATAAAAATATATACTCAAAATTGTTGCTGCAATTTGGAAAGTAATTAAAAGGTGTTACTTTTGTGTACTATGAAATCAACTAATTTCTGTTACTTTCTATAAGTTAATAAATCTGTATGTATTTTGCGTTTTATAGCAAAGCTATCTTCCGTCGTTCCTAATTTTAAGACCCGGCATGGCCAGATGGTTAGGGCGTTTAACTTGCAATCTGAGGATAGCGGGTTCGAATCCCGTTCCACCAAACATCTTCGCCCATTCAGCCATGGGGCGTTAAAATGTGTACAGTCAATCCCACTATTCGTTGGTAAAAGAGTAGCCCAAGAGTTGGCGGTGGGTGGTGATGAATAGCTGTCTTCCCTCTAGTCTTTCACTGCTAAATTAAGGACAGCTAGCGCCCTCGTGTAGCTTTGCGCGAAATTCAAACCAAATAAACCCTAATTTTGAACAACGGACAAAAGGAAAAGCAGAATCTATTTTGGATTTTTTTTTTTTATCTAAAGACAGAAGCGCTAGAAATAATGTGGGTACAATCCCTCGCGTTGAACAGTGCAAAGATAGCCCATTTTGTGGCTTAGCGCTGAAACAAACAAATAAGCTTATTTTAAGACTGCCTCAATTTGCCTTCCCTCCAGCCCAATCCTAAATGCCCCCCCAGTGGCACAGCGGAATGTCTGTGGATTTACAACGCTATAATCCGGGTTTCGATACCCGTGGTGGACAGAGCACAGATAGCCCATTGTGTAGCTTTGTTCTTAATTACAAACAAACAGCCCCAAATAATAGCCTTGAGAATATTTAAAGTGTTACCTTCCAAAACACAACCCCCCTCCTCATCCGGCCATAGGGATCTGGTACATTTGTTCTTTTTTCTGGAAATTAAACACTGCAATTAACTGAAATGATCCCTTACGTCGATTATCATTAAATGTATTTTAGAAATAAGGTTTGGTTGTTTGTTTATTTGCGCAAAGCTACACGAGGACTATCTGCGCTAGCCGTCCCTAATTTAGCAGTGTATGATTAGAGGGAAAGCAGCTAGTCATCACCACCCACCACCAACTCTTGTGCTACACTTACCGACGAATAGTGGGATTGAGCGTCACATTATAATGCCCCCACGGCTAAAAGGGCCAGCATGTTTGGTATAACGGAGATTCGAACCCGCGACGCACAGATTGCGAGTGGAGCACCCTAACCACCTGGCAGGGCCTTAGAAATAAGGACTGAAATTGTATGAAAGCCAACAAGACAATTAAACTTACTATTACTCCGTCCACTACTATATGGAAACGTGTTTTTTATATTTTATATATAACTATGGTGTGTTTTTTGTAATGATAAGATTTTGTGTGTTAAAACAGTATATGTTAGATGCTATTTGATGTATTGGACAAAGTGGGGCATAAAATGTAATAAAAATAATTAAATAAATGGAATAAAATCAAGTAATTAATTTGTGTCTTAATATGTTGTTTCAGTAACGTTAAGTACAATGCAAGTAACAGACTTTACTTCACTGTTAAGTATTTTTTCAATGTAAAACCGTATAAACAAATTTACGTGCAGTTAGTATCACACGCATTGTTCTAGCCGCAACTTAATATTTTACCAACAGTATATCACCACAGCGAGTGAAGGAAACCTTCATCACTTTTTACTTAATGAATAAATAAGTTATTGTACTTTTGTAATATTCACTTCTTTACTTAACTCAGGTAACTTTTTTAAGATCCAAAAAATAAATAAACATTTCTTTCGTTTACCATACGAAAATATTGTTTTTTAAGAGAAGGATTGAACTTCTTATGCAACGTCAGCGCCACCATTAAATCCGCAGAGCTTCGGCATTTTAATAGGACCTGTTCATTGAAATTATTTTCATATTATGCTGTGCATTTTTGCGACAGTGGTGCTGTGTGCGGAAGGAAATATTAGGACAAATTATTTTGGTAACTGGTGAATGTATATATATATATATATATATTACTGCAACAACTATTTCAACGGTATTTGGCTGTTATGATAACAATATTTTAACAAGTGCACGTGGAATTGTAACAATAACTTACAAGCCAACATTCTGGGATTTTATCACGATAAATTGTCAACCTAAGCCTAATGTTGTTTCCGGTAGCCCTGCTAACGCTAATTGTGATCGAGGTCCTAACTTTTTTAATGAGGAAAATATAGTCCGATCTACCCTTTTTTAAACCTATAATTATAAACGTTTTTGTTTGTTTTACGTGTGTAATTTTTATAATGCAACGAAACAAATTCGAATAGAAAGAATCAAAACATAAGACATAGCATAGTGTTCTAACGTTTCTCTCTCTCATTGGGTGGGTTCTTTTAAGTTATTTGGTTCAGGTCACGTAATAATAAAAATTAGTTTATTTTTTCCTTAACGATTTTGCAAGTTGCCTTCTTATATACTGTTGTAACTCAAAGGCCTAAGGAAACAGTACGCTAATTGTACTACGAGTAATGTGGAAAGAAACTTGCTTGTACAATTTCAAGGCTGATAGATCAAGCAACTGAATATATGCGATAGCTAACGCTGATCCAAATATTTGACTGAAATAATCTGACTGACTCAATGTTTTATCAATCGTAAGCAAAACACACGCACACTGACTCAATACATCGCTGATTCTCTTATTTATAATCTACTCTCGCTTCTCAATACTTCCCAAATTTACTAGATTTTCTTGACATGAAACTTAAACTTACTTGATGTTAATATCATTCACCCGCTAGCTAACACCCGAATTCAAACATTGAATATATAGCTTATAACAATAGAATCGGCGACGTGCGCCAAAGTTTTGTCTAAGATCGATACTTGTTTATCTTACATGCATGTGAGCCTGGTATACCTTTTTTTTTTTTGTACTTGCAAATAACTATCCGAGTAATAATGGCTGGAGACGGCTTGAGTGGGTAATGAAGAAAAACTTTAATATAAGTTTAACATAACAGTAAATGTACAACGTTTCGACAAGGTTTTGTCATCATCAGGTACTATCCGAGTAAGCTTACCGGAAGTCACCACCGCGATTGCGGGACATGCGCACTTGTAATTCTGAACTGATTTATTAGCTTGGTATACTAATATTAATGAATAAATATTACCCAAAAAGCCATTTTTTTACTGTTGAGATAACCAAAAATTATGTATATGATTGAATGCAGACCAGTATCTGGTATTTATACATTTGTAAAATAAGCGAAACATTGTGAAAAACCAAGATTAAAAATGTAGATGACAGCACTTGTCAGAGAAGTCTATATTTCTCGCTCAACTAAACTGTAACGTAATCTCAAAGTTATTAAACAAACATGAAAAATTGTACGAGATGGAGATTCAGAAGTAGAGAAGAAACTTCAAATTCGATGTTGTGGTACAGTAAAGTATTAAGACGTACAACATGTAGAAAACAGACTTTAACAATAAGTAGTTTACCAGACAGTATTCTTCTTCATCTCTTCTCTTTTTTGACTTTCTTGGAACTGTGCAAGATCTCCAGGTTTATCAATATCATTAATATCATCAACTTAAACAACATACATATATAACTCGGAGTTATAGGCCTACGTATATTGTTATAAGTTTTTAATTTACCTTTTAACATTTTATACTAACACTTGATTTGTACGTGAAATTTATCGCTATTTCAATTGTCAATTTTTTTTGCATGGGTAGAAGTTTTCAGAAAAATATTTGTAGCTTATAACGAGTCCGTGTAACCTAAACATTTTTGTTTTTATTTACTCTGTACTTTATAGTGGTGTCTGATAAATATATATTTATTTTTTTGTAGAGTTTGTAAAAGGTGGTATATTTTATCAAAAGACTTCAGCCTGCATCGTGTTATTGAGCTTCGAGAATATAGTATCACAATTTCTCAAGTGAAACAGCTAATATATCAACATTTCAACTCATTCTTAGTAGAGCTACATCTGAGAGGTCAGTCCAGATCACTATGGTTGACCCCATTTACCCCAAAGACTTTGGCCAAGCTTCAGAAATTTTCACCAAACTTACGTTGTCTTATTATGGAAGATTGTAATTTTCGATCACTGAAAAGTGAGAAATGTGTCAAACTGCAAGATTTTCCATGTACATTACATCACTTGTCTATCAGAAATTCCATCATCGATCGAAGCGTATTCTTTTGCACAAATAACGTGAAACCTTTTACATTTAATTTAGAAATTTTAGACCTAGGGAGGTGTGTATATCTAGCTGATGGGAACATCGAGCAATGGCCATACTTACCTCAATTGAAAGAACTTTTCTTGGAGGGATGTCCTTTTATTGACAAGCACCTTTTAGAAAGCATAATGGGGCTTCAGAGAACTTTAAATGTGCTTGATATAGAAGGATCGTACGGATTTGAAACAGCTGTATCCATCATTGGAGAAAACACAGTGAATTTAAAAGAACTTTATGTTGGATGCACATTAACTAAAGATTGTAGCTTATTGTTGGTCACCAAAGGAATGTTTAAACACCTGAAAAAGCTCTGTCTTTCTGAAACTCGTGTTACTGATACAGGTCTGGAACACCTCACATCAGTTGTGCTCTCTCTGACATGGTTGAAATTGGATATGACTCGAGTGAGTAACCAGTGCATCAAAAACATGAAGGGTCTTCTTCCTGATATTGTTGTTATAAAGAATACAAATGTGACGGTTTTCAGAGTTTTCAGAAATGAAGGTTGTGCTCATTACCGGAATAAAGTTCACTACCTAATGTAGCCATGGTTTATATGCTGTATCAAGTGGGTGTAACGTAGCCATGGTTTATATACTGTATCAAGTGGGTGTAATGTAGCTCTGGTTTATAAAACTCGGAAATGTTAAAGGTGCTAGTTTTGGACTTTGGCAACACTAAAGTCACAAGCCTGTTTTCATCCCAAGACATCCAATCAACACTAAAGTCTCAAGCCTGTTTTCATCCCAAGACATCCCACATGGGGTCTTGCTATGGTTAAATAATGTAGAGATAGTTGTCTCATTCAGTGGTTGTAGATACCAAAAGTGAATATCTTACTAAAGAAAGTGACATGCTCATTAACTT
The DNA here is from genome assembly GCF_000517525.1 of Limulus polyphemus. Taxonomy (NCBI): domain Eukaryota; kingdom Metazoa; phylum Arthropoda; class Merostomata; order Xiphosura; family Limulidae; genus Limulus; species Limulus polyphemus. The sequence continues at coordinate 9,096 of NW_013674244.1, read as the reverse complement.
TTGTAAAGTAGGATACGAAACTCGGTATTTGAAATAGATCTCTTGAGAAAGAATATTCAACTTGAACCCGTCCCGTGCAAATGTTACTTAGCGGAAGTACGAAGACAAACTGTAACTCCTATATATAATGGAAGAAGTTAAACAAAGGATTACTCGTGGAGATTTTCTGAACTTTTGAAGAGGCACATTTTACTTTTTGTAGGAATTTTGTACAGAATGAGACAAATAAGTAGCTAAGTGTACAAGTATTTCTTCCTAACACTCAGCTAACAACATGGGAAAATACTGAAGCTAAGAGATTGCTTCATGATAGTCTAACAGGTAAGTTAAAACTGTTAATTTGTCCTTTATGGTTGTAGGCATAATGCATGTTTCTAAATTCTTACTCAGTGTTTCTCAATAATGCTGAACCCTTTGTAATTTGGGTCCAAAGGTTAAACTTTAATGGTAATGGTGTGAACATCAGTTTTTAACCTGGTGTTAAACTTTGGCCTGAATGACATTTTGGAACAAGGGAATATTGTCAAATTAACAAATTTAATGCAATGTGTCAAAAGAAAAATAAAAAACTATTAAGTTATCTGTTATATTAAATTCAGTTACTTTAGCAAAAAGAATTTTGGAAAACAGTTAGGTGCTACTAAAATTGTCAGAATGATTATTTGTTCATTAATAAATAAATTAAGAAAATAAGCTGCCTCCACAACATCCGAAGACAACCTATACCAAAGGCCAAAATAAAACAGTCTTAGCTGAAGATGACTCCTACCCTGCCAAAATTTATATTTTTGTCCCCTAGTCCCACTATTCTCACTGTTAAATATAAAAAAAGATGATGCATCAACACTATCAATTCCCTTAACAAGCTTAAACACTTCAATCAGATCCCTTCTAACTCTTATTTTTTTCAAGAGAAAACAATTTGAAAGATTTCAACCTCTCTCTCCGTATGAGAACTCCTCCATCCCAGGCACCATTGTAGTAACCATTCCCAACAATTCAATGCCCAAGACTGAACACAGTGTTCCAAATGTGGCCTAACTAGTGACTTATACAATGAAATTATAACCTCTTTAGACTTGAATTCAATATTTCTGTAGATACAACCTAAAATCCCATTTGCCCTACCACTAGCAACAGCACACAGCTTGGATGGCTTAACAGACTGATCAACTATTACACCAAGATCCCTTTCCTTCATAACACTGTTAAGGTTATTCCCATCCCAATGATACTTATAATTAAAATTATGATAACCCACATGCATTATCTTACATTTATTATAATTAAAACCCATCTGCCATTTATTTGTCCAACTCACTAAATGATCTAAATCCTTTTTTAAATCAGCAGCATCCTCTCCACAGCTAGCAACAACCAAGACCTTAACATCATCTGCAAATTTAAGTAATTTATTGACCATTCCTTCATCTATATCTTTGATGTAAATCAAAAAGAGCAAAGGTCCTAAGAGCCCTGAGGTATTAATCCAGTTTGACTGAACTCCATTTGTAACAACCCTCTGCTTTCTTCTATCCAATTTGCTAACTTATCCCCCACACCTATAGAGCTATTTTTTTGCAAGCCTTCTATGTGGCACCTTGTCAAATGTTTTCTGAAAATCCAGATACACCAAATCTACACTCTTACCCACATCTACATAAGCAGTAACATTTTCAAAGAATGTTGAAAAATCTGTAAGGCAAGATTTTCCCTTAGTGAAACCATGTTGACTATCCAATAAAATTCTAAACCAATAGGTATGAAAATGGAATTCATAATGGTTATGCTTTGATTGGATCAGTTTGTCACTAAAATCAACAGTTGTCAAAATGTCATTAATAAAGCATACCTAACAGTCTATTTAAGGAACATTGTGTTACTATATCTAACAGTTGTTAAAACAGCTGTAATAATGTGAATATTAAAGACTGTTGAGTGATCACTGTCACTATATCTAATAGTTGTAGTAGTTTTTGTGTTGCAACAGAGGGTTGAGTGCATTGAATCGAAATAATTTTAGTGATTCACGTGCCGTTACAGTCCATGTCACCAATTCTAGTCATATGCGTCTTGTCAATAGTCTAGCAGTGTAGTAGCCATTACAAAAGGTTACATTGTAAGATTGTCATTTCCTTAATATATCTAGTGATTGAGTAAGATGATTTCTCAGCACCCGTTTCAACAATCTAATTAACTAGAAATCCATAGGTGATGCATCTGGTGGCTTGACCAGTATGTCTTCTTATGGAATACCATGAATAACCGTTTCATTTTCCAGCTGCTTGAAGTATGTGGTAGCTGAACCGACAAATTGTGGAAGCAACTTGTGTCATTTCTTCAGACAGAAATCCGTCTTGATTAGACTGTGCACTGTTGCTTGGGGAACATAGGTGGCTTTTGCCACTTATCTTTTGTGTTTGTGGATTCTCACCTGTTACGAGATGTTGCACTGCTGTCTATGGAAGTGGTACAATTTGTTGCAGGTCTCTTTCTAGAAGGTCATGGTGCCCCAAGTTGATTCATATTCCTTTTGTTTTCCAATACTATTAAATACAAGGAATATCCCTGCCTTGAAAATACCAAATCCCTGATCTGAACACATCTTTATGTTCTGGATGTAGGAATATTTTCTATCAGAAAATGCTATTAAATACTCTTTCCAACTGCTGTCGGTTTTTGGTTCCATCATATTACCTATGAAATGTAGTTCCATTTTACCACAACTTTATATCCATTGTAGTTGTCACATAAATTGCTGATTTGCACATTCAAAATCATTTTAATATAATTTAATTAACCTTACATATCTAACAGCTGATAATTTGGGAACTTCGGGTGACATTTCTTTGAAGCATTCCTGTATTTATCTTCTGGTGGGGTTATTTTTGAGCTCACTACATAAATATTTGGTTTGTAAAGATGTAAAAGATTGTTCTTGATGATGTTTATATTTGTTCCATATAAAACTGTACACTGCAGACTGTTTGTAACTTCGACAAAAAAACAAAGGTTGAACCACACATTTCCAACTGGTAACTTAAAATGTGGTAGCAGAACTGGCCCTGTGGATAAACTCATACCTCAGTTGTTGTCCAAGGGCACTTCTTTAAATAATCGAATACAGGTGAAAAGCAACTGTCACTTGAATGAATCGAGGCTTGAACTAGCCCTGTGGATAAACTCATACCTCAGTTGTTGTCCATTCTCCAAGAGCAGTACTTTAAATAATCGGATACAGGTGAAAAGCGACTGTCACTTGAATCGAGGCTTGAACTAGCCCTTGGATAAACTCATACCTCAGTTGTTGTCCATTCTCCAAGAGCACTACTTTAAATAATCGGATACAGGTGAAAAGCGACTGTCACTTGAATCGAGGCTTGAACTAGCCCTTGGATAAACTCATACCTCAGTTGTTGTCCAAGGGCACTTCTTTAAATAATCGGATACAGGTGAAAAGC
>NW_013674244.1:0-4924 GCF_000517525.1 Limulus polyphemus | reverse complement strand
CGGATACAGGTGAAAAGCAACTGGCACTTGAATCGAGGCTTGAAGTAGCCCTGTGGATAGACTCATACCTCAGTTGTTGTCCATTCTCCAAGGGCACTTCTTTAAATAATCGGATACAGGTGAAAAGCAACTGGCACTTGAATCGAGGCTCGTACAACTGCCTCGAAAACCGATGCTACAAACCAAGCTCAAGCCTGAAAAACATACAATCTCTCACCCAGTCGTTACATTATTAGACAGATATTATAATATTTATGAAGATGTGAACACTGAGATCAGGCATTACCTAAATTCACTTTAACTAAATTTCATTAAGAAAAAAAAATAGCTGAAAATTAAATGGATTTTTCTTAAACTGAAAAATGAAGTTTTCCGTGGACTAAAGCCTGTTATGAAGCAGAACAGAGACCACATGATTTTATACGTGAAGTTGATAGAGGCTGCAGCAATTCCTCACCTTCTACCACCCCCAACTCCCAAGTATAACCGTTTTTTTCCCATACACCCCTTTTCCTTCAATACGAGTGACATTTTTGTTTAATTTCTAACAATGCCAACAACAGTTATTTTTTTTATCTGTAAAAAAAAAAGTCCATAAAACCTGTAAGGTTGTTCGTAAAGTTATTCTGAACCATTTCTTACTTGTTTGTATTACCAATTTTTCTACCAGCAATGTAAGCATGAGAAAATATGTAGGGCATTCATTTCTTACTCCAATTGTCAGCCAACTTAAAATTTTAGTTGCCCCAGGTAACCGATTTATTTCAAGAAGACTTTTCTAAAGATGTGCCCCCCTACTTTCACCAAAACTTTTCCAGGCAGGGGTGGTGTTCCCCACAAGTGATTTATTCACTAACTGTATTTTGCGTGGTTGTTGGTGATTTGTTTTATATTCTAAACTGAAACACGGAAAGCCGAGTAAGATGATAAACCATCTTCTTTATTTATTCTGAACAAATTATATGGCTTGGAGAAATATTAATTTTGTCTTATCAATATGACAACAATAAAATAAAATAAATACTTATTATCATATATATTTATTAAATAATTCGGGAAAGAAAATAGAATATGAGTATAAACATAAAATTTTGTTATATTAATGGCTTTAATACTGTACTTATTTGTAAAACAGAAATAGATTTTTTGTACTTCTTAGATATTCGCTGTTTTCGTTTTACAAAGCTTTGTTCATATGCTGTTAAATATTTAACTTAAAGTCAATGGTAAACCTAATTCCTTTGTTACTGATTGAAATTATTTTTTGGTGTTAATATAAACAGAAATTGAAGCACAATTTTTATTCAGGATCCAGATCACTTTGGTTGAGGAGGATTAAACAAGGTTAGGTTTATACAACTCTTCATTCATCTGCATTATTCAGGATCCAGATCACTTTGGTTGAGGAGGATTAAACAAGGTTAGGTTTATACAACTCTTCATTCATCTGCATCTGGTATGTCCAAATCTTTGGAGATTCTACCACGGCCTGTGATGTAAAAAAATAACTAAGTGTTATTGGTTAGTATTTATTAGCGAAAGTCTTTGAAAAAGTCACGATTTTTTCAGCCATCAAAGCCTATGCAGTCTATTTGATTTTTCTTTTTTTTTTTTGTATTTCATACAAACCATTTGCATCTAAAAATAACATATTCTCAAACTGTCTTCATGCTTCTGTAATTGTAACAGTAACAGAGAAGTAGGACCCCCCCCCCCCCCCAAAAAACTGTTCCTTTCTTTCTCAGTGAAGGTCCTGGATTTCAGAAAAATAATTGTTTTTGATAAATTGTCGTTAGTTTCCAGGATACCGTTGTGAATAGGTAGGTCTAAGCACTTAAATTTATATATTTATTATGATAAGTGTACCCCACAGCAATATTTATTATGATAAGTGTACCCCACAGCAATATTTATTATGATAAGTGTACCCCACAGCAATATTTATTATGATAAGTGTACCCCACAGCAATATTTATTATGATAAGTGTACCCCACAGCAATATTTATTATGATAAGTGTACCCCACAGCAATATTTATTATGATAAGTGTACCCCACAGCAATATTTATGATGATAAGTGTACCCCACAGCAAATATTCATAATTCATGTTTCGTTTTAAAACATAAAATCTAAAAAACACAATAATTTTGCTCTCTATAACTTAAGATAAAAATAGGGTAACTAGAGGCAAATGTTTCTTATCCCAGTCAACTTTAACTTATAAATATCCAAATGAGTAAAATCGTACTAGCTAAAGAGTGAACCTAAGGAACAATCTAACCTATATTTACTAGATATTAGGTGTGATATAAAGTCTTGCTCGCTAGTGCCATCTATTGCTTAAATTATTAAGTTTAACTTATTAATTTAATTGAAATATATATACACAAACACACACGTACTGTTTTAATTGGTGTTAATTTAGTTTTAAAGAGTCTAATGTTGTACGAATAATTATTTGTATTAAACGTAGTAACTGGAGTGTCTGTGTAGAGCAAATTACGCCACCAGTCTTTTAACGATTAAATCAAATGTTTTTAAGATTGCCTGTCTTTGTACAGAAACGGCTTACCTTAACAGTTAACTTCCAGGGTAATGATAAGACATCTTGTATATAAACATGAGTGTTGTTTAATACCCCACTTATCAAGTTTGTACGAACTAATCTGAAGGATTGGTATCCCATCACCATCATATAGATAACGTACTTTACCAACCGATTTGTTTTATTGCTGGGTAATGATAAGACATCTTGTATATAAACATGAGTGTTGTTTAATACCCCCACTTATCAAGTTTGTACGAACTAATCTGAAGGATTGGTATCCCATCACCATCATATAGATAACGTACTATTTCAACCGATTTGTTTTATTGCTGGGTAATGATAAGACATCTTGTATATAAACATGAGTGTTGTTTAATACCCCACTTATCAAGTTTGTACGAACTAATCTGAAGGATTGGTATCCCATCACCATCATATAGATAACGTACTTTACCAACCGATTTTGTTTTATTGCTGGGTAATGATAAGACATCTTGTATATAAACGTGAGTGTTGTTTAATACCCCACTTATCAAGTTCGTACGAACTAATCTGAAGGATTGGTATCCCATCACCATCATATAGATAACGTACTTTACCAACCAGTGTAAAAAAAAGCGAGTCTCCCATCCCACCCTCCGAAAAGGTGGTATTAAATAAAACAAAAAACTATGCATGACATATTAGCAGAAAATATTACACACAGGCACAACTGTTCATCCCACCTTCCACCCACATTTTTCACCCCTACCTGTCATTTCATTTTGTACCATTGACCACATTTTGAAAAGTAAAAATAGTGTTTGATTATTTGAAGTCCCGGAGGAATCTGCACTTTTCGGTAAAAAAGTGATCACCTGAGGTTGTTTCGGACTCCGTGACCGGTTCTACTGTTGTTGTTGTTTCTGGTTGATGTTTTAAGAACGTGCAGAAAATTGGTTTTACCTGAGGTTGTTTCGGACTCCGTGACCGGTTCTACTGTTGTTGTTTCTGGTTCAGATGAAGTATATTTGTACTCAGCAGTGGTTATTTGTTGAGGTGACTCTGTAGACGATGGAAATTCATCACAACGGACTAATTGGTATGCAAGATTAAAACCTCGGCTGGTGCTGCTGTTATCGGTGATGAACTTAAGGTTGATATAGTTTACTCCCGTAGCAAAAGGATACATTTCTGATAAAGAAATAATAACCTGAGTCAACGGTAAAAGAACATATGAAAACATGGAGATGTATTAAAAATGAAATAACACATAGATGGCGCTGTTGTTGTTTTAAGTGATCACAACTTGTGAGGTACCAATGAATAGTATAAGAAAATTTTCTGGTTTATTGTAAAACTGTAGAAGTGGACAACTTGTGTTGATTCAAGTACCAAGTTTCTTACTAAAGTCTCGACATCTTATCTTTCTAAGAAAATGGAAACTACCATTATAGTTTATAATGAATTAAATAAACCATTATAATCCCTAGATATCAGTGGTTGTCAGTTTTAAATATACATTTTTTATTCTGAATTTTTTACGAATAATATTTTTAAGTTGTTATTATAAATGAACGGATATATATACTTGCTAGATAATTCTGATGTTATAGGTCACTCTAAATTAAAGGTAATCACCAAGACCACCAAGATTTGATTTGGGCCTTGGGGTGAACCAGAGTTGCAAGCCTTAACTTTGTCCCTTTCTACCAAGATAAAATATAAATTCAGTAATAACTTATATCTTGGACTCTGTTTTTTTTTAGTGAATACATAAAAATCTTACCAACGAGATTTTTTTGTACGTTGCCACAAAAGCGATTACCCACGCTAATTTCTAAATAATCTCTTGTGCAGTTGTCGCTCGTCTGCAAAGAAAAATCTACAAATGTGATTTTAAGCCAGCAGATGTCGCCACTGAGCTTAGTGATGGTATATGTACAGTCCATGTTGTTAGGGTAACTGACTGGGTAGCCACTGCTGATTATATTTCCCATTCTTTGAGCTATATAATAGCTGCATCTTGGTGGGGGAGGTGTCACTGTAACAATAACAATAAAAAAAATCTAATACATGATACGTAAAGAACAAACAGCTTCTGTTAAATTATTACTATTTAATTAAAAATCAATAAAAACAGACGAGTATTCAGGTGGTCTGTGAACAATACCATGTGATAGCACCACTGATATACAGCGATGTGCGATTAATCTAATTTTGCTAGATCAGGATACAATTTTTATAAATAAAACAAAATATTTCTGTCAAAAAGGGTGGAACACTGGTCAACAATGATATAATCAAAAACTTGCTACAATATGGTAAAGAAGTCTTTGTTAAACAATGATATCATTAAAAGGTTACTACAATACGGTAAGGAAGTCTTTGTTAAA
>NW_013674243.1:27618-28879 GCF_000517525.1 Limulus polyphemus | reverse complement strand
ATTGTCATTAAGTGGGTAATGAGTCACAAAACAAATAATCAAAACATTTAGGAGGTGGGGACGCCAAAAGTGTCTTTGCCTCTTGGTGCTGAAAACCTTGATACCCCACTGAATATACAAAGAACTTAAGAGTGAAAGTTAAGAAAATTGTATAACAGTATCTCACTACGCTATATCTGCTACATCCAGTGCCGACGAGGCCTTTCGTACAATACCAAGGCTCACCATTCCGACTTGGATGTGACAGACACAGTAATTGTTGAAACGCTATTTAAGTTACCAAATTGCATGAATAACAACTGTAATATTGTGAACTAGATTAAATTAGTGAAGTGTTACTCTTATCAATTTTATACGAGTCATATTAAGGTGGATTAAGCTTGACTTTAATCCAAAATGACTGGTTAACCTTGGAAAACGGAAATAACTATTTTAAACATTAAAAAAAACAATAAAAATGTTTTATGTTCTATTTTCTATATTTCTTTAACATTGGTTCCCAAATATTTTCATCTGGTTTTGAGTAATATTATGTCGTCAAAGCATGAAATACAAACATTAAAATCTTTGTTTTAATTTTCCTACATTCAGCGGTAGAAACAAACGTGAACATTTAAAAATATCAAATAGAAACCATATGTTTAAAGAGTTAAAACATTGATACTAAGCATAACAAACATATTGTTACGTCTCCGTTTGTTAATTGATTTTCCGTAACTTCGTTCCGACGAAACTTTAGCGACACAAGTCCTTACTTAATAAAACTGGTTTATTCTTTCGGAATATAACTTTACCATACACTTAATTTCAACAATCGCGCTAAAACAAACACTATAACAACGAACGTGCTCAATAATACTCTCTGACTGCAGATCAATTACTCACTGTCTACATACACATTATTGCGTCACGTTATCACCCTCTTATATATATACCAGACTACCCTATCTATTAAATGCTAGGGCATTCATGAAAGAACAAGATAGTTCTAGAAACGTGGCGTCACACTTGTCATGTGACCTCGCTGACGCAACAATATATTCCTGATAACAACAAAACGAACAAGATATTGTTACGTCTCTGCTCGTTTGATAATTTCCGGTAGAAATTCTTCCAAAGAAACTTCAGTGATACAAGTCCTTTCTTAAATAAAACTAGTTTAATCTTTCTCAATACAACTTTGCAATACACTTAATTTCCACAATCACTTAAACACACGCTATAATTCTCAACGAACGATTCACACACTTTACTTACTACC
>NW_013674243.1:17939-26795 GCF_000517525.1 Limulus polyphemus | reverse complement strand
AAATAAAATGTTTTTAATTGTGTACCAGTTTAACGTTAAATATTATTTATCATTTTATCTTTAGGAGAGTTTTCAAAATTAGCTGTGTAGTAAAGGTGCTGTTCTTCGCCCAATACACACCATTATTTATTGGTTTTTAGTTTATAACAAAATTTGTTTTCATGGTGGGTTTTACATTGCATTCAGTCTCGTTCTTTCTCAAACTTACAATTACTTCTAAACAAAACATTTGTCAAATATCCCATTATTCTGCAGATCACGTAGCTCTTCGGAGGGATCCACGCTTATTAACGAATCTCAAAATTGTTCCACATGTGACTAAAACAGCAGAAATAACAAATACATATTCAAACTGATATAAAAGTTTCATACACTTCGAGAATGAGTTGATTTTTTACTATATGTTAAAATTTTATTAAACAGTTAAGCAGAATTTTGATGGGCTTATCATCCGAAAAATAATTAATCTCATAGATTTAGTCCGAATTCTTTGTTAGGTTAAAAAACAATTTTATGTTAATGATAGTTTAAACAAAAATTAGTGGAATATTCAGAACAAAGATAACGGAGATAGATGTAACTTTTCACTCTGTGTTTGGCCCTCTCACTTAACCTTGAATTTTGCCTGTGCAGTGGCGGAGCTAGGACTGCACGAGAGCATGGGCTGGCGAGGATATTTACCGGACCCCACTGTTGATGAACCTATTTGGTGGGGTCTGGGGAGTCATAGCCTCCAAGAATATAAATAGGTTCGAGCTAAATAATTTCTATCTATAATAAGAAGTCCAAAGGGTTGTGCAAATGAAATTTTAAAACTATAAGATGAAAAATTATCTTAATCTAAACTTGAAAATCGCATTGCACTTTGACTAATCAGATCTTAGTCAGACAGACTAAGGTAACTTCAGAAACAAATCTTTTATTAATAATTCTGATCTTGAAAGGCTCGTAAAAATATGACAAGTGCCAAAAAAACGCAGACTGTGTCTGTCTGTATTTAGGCCTTCCATTCAATTTTTTGCGAGCCCTTCTAGGAGCCCTGCCTGCCCAGTCGATTGCTTTGCCACTAGCTCCATAGATAAACTGGAGTTTCTAAACAGTTGAATCTGCGGTGAAACTCTTCCACAAGTAATTCCCAATCATTTAATTGGTCCTCACTCAAGTGTTTAACAGTATCCAAGTGATCCATGCAGCAATTTGTTTGAATCACAACAGGAAGCTATCTATGTCTGCCTTTGCAGCACTCATGTAAGGTGCCGGATTTATCTGTCTTTCCTCACCATTTCCTTCTCAGGACAGAAAGGGAGCCATTCTGCTTAGCTCTGTAGTCACTTAAAGTTAACGCTAACAATGGTGCTAAGCTATAGCATGCTACCCCTTCATTCACATGAATGATTAGCGCCTGTGTAATGTCATCTAGATGTTGCACTTCTTCTGCAGATGTATGTAATAACTCAGTTGGTAATTGGACACATTTCTAAACGATAATCAAGATAATCAATATGGTGCACCGACAAAATATGGTTCTCTCTCTCAAGTACTGTAGATACTACAGCTCAGCAGTGAGGAATAGATATACCAAAAACTTGCATCCCACGTGCACTATAAAGGCGTTTACAGGGACCTCAGTGCATCATGATCTGCTCCTATCTATAGGTCAACTTGTCCTCCCCACTCCAAATGATATGGGCTGTAAGGTTAAATGATCCAGATTAAGATCAATGAGTGGAGCACTTGTTGAAGTGCAGGACTATTTTTCAGATCTATGACTGAGATAATTTTCAATTATCTTCTCACCTTTCAACAAGTCGGTCACAAGTGTATTATTCTCATGCCTAAACTTGTATTAGAGAAGAACAAAATCTTTACTACATAGATATGACAGTAATGGAAACATATAAGAAAACATACAATAAATACACATGCAAGAGTCATAGAAACGAACTGATGGCGAATTTATTAATGGCACGAAACATAATTACAGATTACAAAAGAATATCAAATAAGTTGTACAATCTACTAGTATTTTATGCACAGGCAATTTACTTTATAAAGACCATTCACCTTGTTTTCATGCTGCCAAACCTGTTTTATTATGAAATATTGTTACCAATGTTCTGCATCACTTCCAACAATTTAGCCACGTATGTGTTGCCTTTTTGACCTTCTCAGTTTTACATATGACTGTATAGCCTCATGAATGTTTAAATGTACAGACCAAGCAACGGTTTTAAGAGTTTCTGATATCAAATTGTTTAACATCAAGAAGTTTTCACCACGTTTCCTGTTTGAGATTAGTGTCTTGAAGGAAAATAAATTACTATTTAATGAATCATATTCCTGAAAAAACAACAAGTTAAATCAGTATATGCATGCAAATGTCAGCAGTTACAATGCCATCAGTTTTGTGCAGCTCATAAATGCCGTTGGCTGAGATGCAGTCCCATGCTTCACTGTAGATGTTGTACATTGACTATGATTCTATTCTCCTCTCTACTGTTGAATAAGCTCTCAGTGATTGTTGTCAACAAGTAGAACATACATTAATCTGTAAAGAGCACAATCTCTAGATTTGCTCACCCCATTGTCTGTGAATCATATTTCAATGTTAACAGATTTTGTCTGGTTACCTCTTTTCAATAGTGATTTTTGAGCAGCTACATATCCATTAAGATCACTTCATCTAAAATGTATCCAAATGTTTTTGAGGTAACATTCAAGAATTGTGTTTACAGCAAGATTGTGAGCAAGTACTCTGTACTCAAACCGCGTCTTTCTCATAGTTAGCCAGGTCTGTTCTAGACCATCATCTATCTCGTAAAGTACATACCCTGAGATTCTTATCACCACTTTTGGAGAGTTTGATATTTTACATTTTTATAACTAACAGTGCCAGATTCATGTATCCTCTTCAGGGTCTTGCATACAGCTCCTATTAAATACGGAATCTTGTCACTATTTTTGTCATTGATTATCCTTAACCAGCCAAAACTTTGATTTATACACGGTTTTCATGCAGTATTTCATTCTTAGGAGCCATTACTGGATTCACACTACTGCTTCAACTACAGGGTACAGTGTGAGTTACTGTACTTTTATAAGCTTTATAATGGTGTGGTGCTTTTTGATTGGATGAATGACAACAGTATAGCAATATGGTTAAACTTGGAACACCAGAACCATCTATAAAGAGACGTGCAACAAGTTATACCTCAGCTATGGTAAGCACATTACGGCATCTTCTAACAGGTGAGAATCCAAGAACATATAGGTATGTGGCAAAATCCAACTACATGCTCCATGTAACAACGTAATATAGAAGTATCTTTGTCTGGAAAATCGACACAAATCATATATAAAAAAGTTGTTTCCACAACATACACATTCAACCACCAAATATCTCAAGCAACTGAAGAATGACACATATCACATGTATACACGTGTTTCCACAGCATATACATTCAATCATCTCATACTTCAAATGACGAGAAAGTGAAATGAGCATTTGTGCTATTCCATACGAAGAGGTACAGGTCGCATTGTCAGATGCAATTGCTGTGGTTTATTGTTCAATCAGACGGTTGAAATGTATGGTTGTAAACCATCCCCTTTATACAGTAGATACATTGTGGAAACCAAATAGAAAGGAACAATGTGCTTTGGACATGACAGACTTAGGATGGAGCCCTTTGCAATGAAACTTATACTGCAGAGCTATTTTCAAGTGACGACAATGACTGTAATGATAGTGGGGGGGGGGGGGGGAATCTAAAATCGTTTTAATAAAATAGACCCAACTTCTGTAATATTAGTTTTTTCTTTTTAATTATTCACATTATAATGGGACCAGACATGGCATAATGGTGAGAATGATGTTCTTATGCCAAAAAACAATTAATATGGAACTTAGTAAGCATAATATTATTCATACACTACTAAATAAAATAGTATTTTTTTCTCTATTTCTATGGTTTTCTACTGACACGTCTAAATACATAATGAAAGGTAAGCAAACTTAAATTAAATTTAAGTATTTCTACCATACTATTTTAGTTAAATTTTAAAAAGAAAACTTTACATTCCATACTACAATAATTTTCAATTAAAACACATTGTGATTACTGAAATGCCCATGAATATCTTCTTTCCACAACTACTGTAAGTTTTTCTACACTTGTATGCAGGAGCTAACCGAATGATAAGCCATAAGTATTTATTAATTATTTTACTGAGGTAAAGGTTGCATATGCCAACGGCTATAAACTCATATCACTGTGGCTCTGTGCCTGTTTCCCCTTTCGTTGGGGAGGGCGAGCACATCTCAAGGGTGATACATATATACTGGTATATGAATTTGGATTTTTTTCCCTTACAAAGTTTATTTGGAATAGTTGGTGACGTATGCAGCATCTCATTCTGGTATACCCCACTTTTAACAATTTTTGTCTGAATTTAGATTATCAATAAGAATTCTTCGTGGCCTTGTCAGTATAACTGCCTTGATAGATCCGGTATAGCACTACCTTCTGGTCCTATATTTTATAAGTATCTTTCCCCTTTGTCTTGTGCTCGACTTTCTCCCAGACATTGTCCCAAAGTTTCTGCAGTGAAGGGTGTATCTTCTGGGCTTCCTTCAGTTCCTGCAAACCTACATTGGGGATGTCGCCTTTCGACACTTGATATCCTATTTACTCTTATTTTCTTGAGCTCCGGTAGTAATTGCAGATGCTTCATCAATCTTTGTTCTGTCTAGTTCCTCCAAGTTTCTACTATTTAATATGTTTCCATTCAGCAAGTCGTATATTGTTACTTTCACACACATTACCTCAATGTCTCCTATATAATATGGAGTATCAATGAATTATAAATACAAAATAAATGAACTGATAATACTACCTACACTAAACAGTCTTTTATATCTGACACTACTGGAAACTAGTTGTCTGATATGGTGCTGAGACATTATTACTCTACCCAATTGGCCATGTAGTCCCACAACTATATCAGTCTTTTTCCAAACAAGTCCCTGAGTTTATTTCACTGTGTAATGACCTAGATTGTTAGTATAATTTTTAACCAAAGATCTAAGACATGTCAGTGATTCTTTATGTTTTTAGCTGTGGTAAAACACATGCAACCCTAGCATGACCACTAGCATCAGTTACTTCCACTTTACTTACCATGCCTACAACCATTCCAGCATCCAGCTTGATAGCCAATCATCCATAGTTACAAAGCAGAATTAGCACTTCATCCCTTGCTGGATGAATCACTGTCCAAGCTAATACTGCCTCCTTTCTGTACATAAAACAGTCTTCTAATCATGTTAAAAGGCACTGACACATTAAACTTCATCCAGATTAAACCACAAAACACCACTTGCATATATGAATGTACTATAATTCCATTTGCTTCGTACATTTGTGCATTCCAATCTTCCTGGGTTGGATCTGGGTGGAATTGGATGAATTTCCCGTAGAAAATCAGCTCCCCAATTGTACAGGCAAAAATGATGGGCAAACTCTACAGTATATCCTTCCAAGGATGCTGATTCCAGACCCAATATTGGAAATGACTACCTCTGTTTTGAAAGCAACAGCTCCTATACTCAGCCAAAGATCAACTTCTCTACTAATGTTTAGTCTATCACCATTTCTCAGAACATGTACACACACACACCATACTGAAATGTTTCACTTTTGTTTTTTAAAGGGTACATTAATACTGTTTGGCAATCGAATATGAAATATATTTTTCAAAATACTACAACTTCCGGTTAACCAGTGCCAAAAAAACAATTAATTACATGGTTAGTAAACATTTTCATTATCTTTTTCTTGGCCTTTTGCTATTTAAAAACGTTTTGGTTTGTGAAGTTATATGATGTGGTTAGAAACCATACTTATTATACTACTACTAAGACATACTAATTAAAGCAAACATTGCTTTAAATTATCCGACTTTCGCTATAAAATCTCCAAGTTATTTTCTTTGTAGTTAAGCACAAAGCTACACAATGGACTATCTGTGTTTTGCCCATCACATGTATCGAAACCCAGTTTCTAGCGTTGTAAGTTCGTAGACATACCGCTGTGCCACTAGGGGGTAGGAGGGGGGCAAAAGTCTAAGTGAAACAATTAACAACTCTGTATTATAAGCCCTATAAAACAGTATCCCTAAAACTACAGAAGGTTCTTCGAGATCTATAGTAAAAATGTGCACGTCCAATCATCTTGCCCCTGGCCATCCACGTGGGTTGTAACTACATAGTTTAAAAGCTCTGACCCTTTTGTTTTGCATTTTCCTAAGAAATGTAGATCTCTCTACGACCACCTAAGAAATCAAGCAAGCTCTAGAAGAAAAATTATCCACAAAATACACTCTGTACACAAGCAATAAAACAACATGAAGGTAATGGTAAACTATAGCCAGACAGCAGATAAACTACTTCAACAAGGATGCTTCACGGAATATTTCCACTTCCGCGGTGACAAACCACTCCCAAAAAAATAGAACAACCCAGCGAAGGAATATAACGACAGACATTCGAAAGCTCGACACACCAGAACCAACATTACACCAAAAACCTAAGTTTCACACCAGTTACATCTCTACCAGGGATTAGCAAACTTAGACGTCGGCAAACGAAGATAAAACTAGCGCACACAAAACCCGGCCATAAAGAAGAGGAAAATACAAGACCAGCAAACACAGACGCAGACCAAGGACACCAGAGACGTAACTACAAAAGATGGGCCCTCCTACATTTATTTCCGTATACCTGTAGTTACGATTCTGTACGATTGAAATCGTGACTTAATTGAAAATTCAAAATTAAACCAAACTTAAAATTGCATCTTTTGTTTATTTTCGAATTACACACGTATCGAGTTTCGGGCCGATTAGTTTACACATTTGTGAAAGAGAAGTACATAGTAGTACGCATTGTGAAGCTATAATTAACCTGCCACTTTCTCTGCATAATGCAACAATAAATGGGAATTAATGCTATGCTATTTGTAGACATTTATCGCCTTTTTTCTTTGGATTGCTTGGCCCTCGGATGTCATTAACACACATGGTTTATGCTTTTTTTTTTTGGAAAGATTGTCCAAGTGAGTAAAACAGTATTAATCTCATTATATTGCACAAGTCTTCTGCATTTGAAATTATGCTGTGGAGCAATAGCCAATAACTAGAGCCATCACAAACAACACTACTGGTGGTAGAAGAATGGATTATAAATCACATGTACTCATTGTTACATCACTACCATAGATTAAGAACACCCCTCTGTATAACCAGTTTAAGACTAGTGATTTTAATCCTGCAGTAAACTAACTGATTGTAAATTTTACATGCATGCTGCAAAAAAAACATATATTTATGGCCACTTAACTTGAATTAATAAAATTTGCATGGAAAAGTGTACCAAATCTTGCAATCTTTCAAATACTTGACAATTACAAAAACAATACAATGGTAATTTTTCTAACTCTTTGTTACAATATTTAATAACTGTTATAGATAAATACTTTTAAAAAATCACATAGCAGCAATTGCAGAAGTCTTAAAAATATAGAATACATATACCACTTTTATACATTTATTAAACTTTTAGCACTTAAAATCTTAGTTAGATTTAATAGCATAAAGGCACTTTTCAATTTCCATTTAATTGTGCACCTTTGAATGATTCTAAGGAGCAACATATTTTTTTTGTTCAACTATACAAAACCAAGTGATGAATGAGTCAAATGTGAATTACCAAATTGTACATAAAAAACTGGGATTTACACCATTATAACAGTTGAAATTTCATTTTTCAAGGTTTTGTATTACTGTATTAGAAATTCCTGTTTACATTTTATGCTGTAGCCATAAATTCAAATACAATATGAAAACACATTAGTTCACAGTTTAACAGATTATTATCATGATGAGCAAGAATTGTATTATTCAGTGTTATCATTTATTATTACATCAACTAAATCAGTTATTAAAATATCTTACCCAAATGGAGATTTCAATATCTTCAAGTGCTGAAGTTATTGTCAGGTGGTGTTTTATTATTATTTTAAATTTTTCACTGTATAAAGATTTCAGTTAATTCTAGGTTGCAGGTTTTCTTCATTTCTAAATGATGTAAAATGTAATAAACACTATACAAACATAAACAACAATGTTTATGTAAAATAAATTATGAGAGCCTCACAACATAAAGATTTGGTTTGTTTTGAATTTTGTGCAAAGATACACAAGGGCTATCTGTCCCTAATTTAACAGTGAAAGACTAGAGGGAAGGCAGCTAGTCATCACCAACCACTGCCAACTTATGGGCTACTCTTTTACCAATGAATAGTTGAATTGAATGTCATGTTATAACACCCACATGGCTGAAAGGGCAAGCATGTTTGGTGGGACAGAAATCCAAACCCACGAACCTCCATTTGCAAGCCAAGCATCCTAACCACCTGGCCATGCCGGGCTCAACATAATGGCAAAAGTTTATAAGAGCAAAAACTTGTGAAAATTTATCTAGTCTGATTTATGTCCTTTAAATATTACATATCATTATGTACTACAAGCCAATGAAGTGTGACCATTTTGTGCAAAGCTCTTAAAATGTAGGAATTATGAACTGCATAATCCAGTATTTTTACAATGCAAAAAACTTTCAAAATCTTCTGGTTCAAATGCTTTTCATTTTTAACTTGTTGTTTTTATCCAAGAGTCCTGATAGAAAATGTCAAATCATAGTTAATCTTAACATGAACATTTTACAGAATTTTGAATTTGAACCAAAATACACATTAAACCAATGGGTCACAAATTGATTAATTGATTAATCAATTA
>NW_013674243.1:16815-17669 GCF_000517525.1 Limulus polyphemus | reverse complement strand
AATAATTTTGATTAGTTGATTATTTTCATGAGAATTGATTTAATTGTGGTTTCAGTTAATCAACTGTTTGAGTAATTAAAAAGCAGAAATATTCAGAAATAATCATTTTGATTAATTGATCAGTTTATGTGACACTACTTTATTTAACCACTGCTCAGAGGTATATGATTAGATTGATTGATCACTTAAATCACCGAACTTAGAGGTATATGATTAGATTGATTGATCACTTAAATCACTGAACTGTATTGTGGCATCAAAAAAAAAAATGTTACCTTGGAAGTAAATAATGGTAACCATTTTTATAAAACCAACAGATTAGAAAAGGTATGTTATTTTCATCCAGAAATGGGAAAATATATTTTTTCACCTTTAAAATGAACTCACTGTAACAGAATTCAAGATCTGATTATTTTTAAAGTACAATTAAACTTTGGCTTGGACCTAATTTTATCATCAAATTGTGTTATGGCTTGTCTCAATAAATCAGAATATTGTTTTATTTGAATGCATTATATAATTTGATTCATATGATCAATATCACACACTAACAGGTTCATGATAAAACTTAATTTTCACACATTCACGTAACCTGCTTGTAAAATCTGTATTTACATTTAATCATCTTGTGAAGTTTTGTGTGTATTCCTATCTCATTAAAAAAGGATGTGGTGAGAAGGTTCGTTCAGTCTTCTTACTATTGAATGTTGTTTTTCTCAAATAAACAGTTTTCTGTGAAATCACATCATTGCAGTATTTGGAAATAGATTGGAAATAAATTTGGAAATAAATTGGAAATAGATCACATCTGTAAATATTATTAAGAGGCATGTTACAATGTATATACTTAACAA
>NW_013674243.1:6395-16729 GCF_000517525.1 Limulus polyphemus | reverse complement strand
AGCCATTATTGATTTCAGTTTTATTAGTGTTTCCTTATTTATTTTTGTTTTTCAAATGCCAAGTGTTTCTCTACACAAATGCTAAGTCAAGTAGTTGAGCCAAAATTATTTACAGAAAGGAAGTACATGTGCATGTTACAGGCTTATTTCTTTTCCATGAGAATATTATACAAACCAATGTCCTGCACTACAAAAACTTATTACTATAAGTTTTGTAACAGAGGTATGTAGTGATGTCTAACTGAAACATGTAATTGGAAAATGCTGTTCCAACTGCAAAGCCTGGGCAAATTATCCCTCTTTTGAACACACACAAAAAAGAAAAATCAGAAAAGAATTCTGATGCATCTTACCAAATTTCAAGAGGACTTGTGAGTTTATAATTATGACAATGATCAAAGTGAAGAAAATCATTGTATAATTTACATTACTGGTGGCTAAGAAACATTATTACAGAACATGAAATTATTCAGTGCAATCAGTGGTTTCCCTGTTAAAGTAATACTTACTTGTATGTTTAAAACATTTTTTATAATGGGAAGTATTTTGCATATAGTTTGTGTTTATATATCAAATAATAACCCTGACCTTTGTCCCATCAAGACCTATTATATGATGGAAAACGTTTCTTGAATTTGTGTATTTTATTGAAAACTACCTATTTAAAATGATGAACTTGAAGTAGCAGATCTCCCAAACAGCTTTCCAGTTTGTTTTTAATTTATTACTACAATGTTTTTAACTTCAATACACATAACCTTAAAGAAAAGTTTAAAAAATGTTTTATCTAAGCTTCTTGAAAAAAAATGCAGAGTTAAAAATCACTCGGAAGGTAACTTTCATAATGTTCTTTCAAGGAACATTAAGATACTTTGTTTGATTGCCTAAAATACTTGATAAACAAAATAAAACAAAAAAAATATATATATACATACATCAATAATGTTTTCCAAACTAAAACCTATATTTTGTTGCTTTTTTTTATATGAAGGTACTTTAAAACAAAGTCCTAGCAATTTGGAAATGCTCATAACCTTAGGGGTATTGAATGAGAAATGAGTTTTTGTGCAATTATCATTGTAGCAGTTTCATATTAAATGCAAAACTACTGTGAATTCACAAATTAAAATGTCAATCAAGCACTCATAAATTAATCTTGATTTACACATAAAACACAAATTCAGAAGAAAAAAATCACTTATTGTACATTTTTTTAAATTTAGAGTATATGACTTCTACCACTTAATTTTTTAATAAATCCAATCACATAACCTAACCCTTATACACTGGATACTTTTGGAGATAAGAGTGAATCATCAAATCCCAAATATCTAATAACAAAAAACCATTTACAACCTGCATCAGTATAAGTGCTTTAACAGATTCTGGGTTTATCTTTAATCAACATCAGACTCTTTTGAAGATGGAAAACTTGCTTGAAAGGAGATAATCTGTTGAAAGTGGAACAACTCAATGTTGTTTCTGTAGAAAATAGTATAAAATACTTCATTCCTTCATCAAGTACATACAAACTTTACAGACATCACACAACTGTTCCTCTCCTTTTAATGAAAAGGGCCTTTTACTATCCCTGAAACTTGTTAGATTATTCTGGTATGTATTGCATCTAAATTTTAAATGTTTTGTTTCTTAAATTAACATTTTGCTAATTCTACATTTATGCAATAATCTGTTATGATCACTTTGACACAGATTTTTAACTCAGGATGTCTTGTTATATAAAGGATCCAGACTCTCCAATAAGAAGTCTTCATTACCAAAGGAGCATCCACTGCTGAAATCATCCTAAAAATCAGATAAGCACAAACGTTTATTTTGCTGAAACCTCAAAATTTTGTTATATGTCACTTGATTCAAGTACATTAATTAACATAGCAGTTACACATACAAGACATACTTATGAAGAAAAATGGTGGTCTTTTTAAAGTAAATTAAAAAAGAGGTTGAAATGTAATAAATCTTTTAACACTACAAGGATTCTAGAATATGAAATTCACAAATAGTAAAAAATAGTGACACCTATAATTCTGTATTTCAGCATGCATGTAGCCAAATATTCTTATACTGTGTTTACATAAATCTCAGGAAGCATCCTTACAGACCCCTGCTCCCAAAAAAACAAACAACATTCTGTGTTTTAATGGAAAATTTCCATCTCTGCCTTACTAATATTAGTTCTGTTATTTCTAAAAACCACAACTTTACAGTCAGAAAAAAACTTCTAAACCTTCAACTTTTGAATAGCAAGCATTATCTGTACAAATAAAATATTCTACATAGCTGCAATGCCAAACACTATGAAATAAAAATGTTGTTAAACAGGCTGTGCAGAAAGTTAAGTAAACAATATTAATTACATGTATTAGAGAGGAGCACTGAACTTATGCTACAATGACTACTAGAATTCCATTAGATCAACAAAAGTGCACTGCAGAATACATGAAATATAATGTAATGGGCTTCAACAATTCATAAATGAATTTGTTAAGTAATTAATTTCCAGATGTCATATATTTAAATAATAATGGTTCACTATTCTACTGACAAAAGAACTTAAAAAACAGCATAGAAAAAGGAACAATATTTATAATATACTAATGTGTCTAGAAATAAAATATGATTCCAAACTGACAAAAATGCAAAACTTAAAATCAAAGTATTAATCTTCATGTGATATATCAATTAATAAACACAGGGAAATAGAAAAAAAATGAAAGAAGATTTAGACTTCAAAAAGAGGCTGACAGACAATAGGTATAAAGTCTTTTTTTTAATTTGTAGGTTTCCCAGTGCCTTGAATATAAATATAGGTTTTGCAAACATATACATACATACACAAATATATAGTTGTATAGGCTTCTGTGTTATAAGTGTTGTAGCTTAGCTGGCAGTAAGAATATTATGTAAATGTTGAAATCCTATGTACCTTTCAGTGAAAATGTACAACTTTGAAATATGTACAAGCAGTGGGAGGAGATACGAGCTTTACCCCACAATTTGTAATTGTTTAGGTAAATTATGAAATAAAAATGGACTTTTAAGCTTTGCATGTCAAAAATATAGGTCTTACAGCTTATATAGACTACTTCTATAAATACATATGTTGACTTTTAAAAAATAGGCTTCTTACAAGTTTTATTGATAGTATAGTCCCACTTGGAAGGTTTGAATTTCTTATGATTAATAATGGAATAGTTTGTATCAAGTTAATTTCCTGTTATTTATTCATATTTTACTAAGGAGCCTAGTACATGTTACATTTTAGGTCTAAATGGAACCTGTGCTCTAAATACATAAATACACCATAAATCAGAATACTAAGCTATTACATATACATACCAAAATAGCCTTATCTAGATTGAGAATTGTGAGCATGTTGGATTTGAATATGCAAATCAGTTTAGCAGGTACTTAGCTAACTAAGCTATCATGCCTCAAATGTCTCAGTTCCCATGACATAGTGTTAAAGATGGACTTTGATAGATCAGTGTGCCATTTGTAAAAATGCTACTTTACATGTAATTTTAATGTATTTTTTACTCAAAATACTGAATATCACAAAATCATTATGACTAATATAATGCAATGTCTGGTTATTAAAACGAATGATTATATTAAACAGAATATTTTGAATTAAGTGCAAAGGTGAAGAGTAGATAAATTCATAGACAGATTTGTTTCCTGTTAATAATCTAAGTAAATTGAAAATAAGTTTAAATACTGGCATAGTCACATTAGGTAAAACCATCTGTCATCTGATATTATAAAATTATGAAGAAAAATTCCATATAATTTTTAAATAAACAAAACTTTTCTCACCTTCATTTCTGATATCCTTTTATCGAAAGCTCCAATACCATTATCCAGTTCTTGAGGCTTTAACTCAAAAGAATTAAATTTTCCCATTCCAAATGGATCTTCAGCAACATTTGTTTTACTTAAATGAATAAATGGTTCTGCTCCAAACAAATCTTTACTTTTCTCAGTTTCATCAGATGACACTTGACAGGAAAAAGAAAACATTAAACATCAATAATAATATGATAGTATGATTTTAAATTATATGTTGATTTGAATATCTAAATTCTTTAAAGCACTTAAATAAATGTATTTAGAATTTTAAACCTAAACAATTACTTATTTAACATGAGCTAAATGGCCAAGTCAGAGGCCCACCCCTAGGATTCAGGTACAATCATATCTGATTTTCAGTTACTGACCTCAAGGAAGGAAACAGCTAGCAACATCTCTGTTTCTACAAGAGCTTAGTCTGACTCATTGAATAAAATACTAAGATTGGCTGTAACTTTTATAACATGCCCACCACTAAATGCGTGTCCAACAGTATCCCATCCTTGACCCTTCACTCTGAGGCCTGATACAGTAACCACCCACGACAGCCCTCAATTAAAGTTCACAATGTGTTAACATCACTAAGATTTAATGACTAGAAACATTTTCAATTACTAGGTGTTGTTAATTCAAGTATTTGGGCTAAAACCAAGTATTCACATGAGTGAAGTATGTGTGCATGTTACAGGATTTGTTTGTTTTCTTGAATCAAAAATTATGTTATTGTTATCAGTTTAATAATAGTGTTAAATAAATATGATATGAATTCATAAAGGGAAACGAAAAAATCTGTGTGATGGTTTTAAGTAAAATTTACAAGATTATATTTATGGTTAATAATCTCAGTGTTTTTTGTTTTTTTAAGCAGGAGCATAAACATATATATTTTATTAAAAACATAATTTGCAACACTCATCCAAGAATTTATACTGTCTATTTAAACTTTTATTAAGAGTTTTTAAAAATAAATATTGGCACATGTAATTGATAACAAAATATGTCTAAAACTAAAAACTTTTCTTTATAAAAAAAAAATTACATTCGAAATTACAAAAGACTCAAGTTTCCACAATGTTGTGACAAAATAAACATAATGTATAACATTCCTCTTGTTTATTAAATATCCAGACCTATTAAAATCAATTTTTCATTCTGTAATGTGTTATTTTCATTGAATTTTTTATAATGATAAAAAATAATCATTTAAAAAAAAACAAAAAAACATCCAAACTCACAGTAACCTAAAACATGGGATACGTCAAAATTCTAATAACCTAAGTTTCATGTAAATAACATAATCATAATTCCCCAACTAAGCAGTACTTTGAAAATGAAAGCCCTTTACTAAAATATATATACAAATACAAAAAGAAGAGTAAAAATGCTTTAACACACAAAATGGTAGCTTTACCTTGTATTTGCTCATTTTGAATATGATTTATCCCATTAAGTGGAACAGGTTCAGTTCTTGCATTAAAGTCTCCTGTGTTATGAAAACTGAGGTTTTCTATTGTATCACCAACATGTGTTTGTAAACCAAAATCAGATAGCTCCATCGGAAAAGTCTACAAAGAAGTTCACACAAGGGTATAACATAAATGTTTTAATTTAACATTGCATTTTGTATTAGTAAAACCTTAGCAATGCAAGTGAAAACAGATTATGATAGAAATAAATTATCAACATATTAATTCAATGAATAAATCATTTAATAATATTTCTTGAATATTAGTTAACATTTTCCTTACTTGAAAGTGTGTTTGAAATAGATACTCACCCCTCCACGAAATATATAGCTAATTCCTCCCACTATTGTCAAAAAGTTGTAGCATATGTGTCAAGTCTTTAAATTAAATTCTCACCCTTACATATGATAATGTATACTGCATCAGTCTCTGATGTAATCAACATTATACTAAACCCTTCCACCAACACATCCTCAATGTGCAGTACTTTCATTGAGCAATTTATGTATACCAAAAGCTCATTCTTGATGAAGCAAAAGACACACACTGGAAGTGGAGAGGAAGAGTGCATGGTTCCATAGAGAGGTGAATATCTATCTGAAATACATTTTCAGGTAAGACAAATGTCAACTTCAGAAATGCTACTTAACTTTCTATAGAACAAATAGCTAAAATCCCACACTGAAAGGATAGTGCAGGAATAAGTGCAGATAAAAAAAACTTAAATGATGAGCTCCTTTCTACTAAGAATATAGTGAGAAAGAGAAACTCATGGAATGTGCCATACATACTAGTAGAGTGTGGGGGATGGGGAGGAACTAGTGGGAGCATTACTTAGTGGGAAAGTGGATCCATTTCAAGTGGTAAAAAAGAAAGGTAGTCAAAACAACCTCCTGCATGGTACTAAAATGTTGCAAAAGTATATGGAATGTGATGATTACTCAACTGGTCTGTATATTTCAGGGAGTTGGCAGTCTATGTATATGTAATGTGGCTAGAGCAATAAGTCAACCCATACAGTATGTGAAAGATACATAAAATAAACTGTCTGGATAAATCATTCCAGACCCATATTCTAAGGAAAACACAGACAGTTGTTTACAACAACTGGAAATTGTCTAGTTCATGGACTAGAGAATGAATGGCTTCTACTACACTTCCAGATAAACATCCATGCCCAATTTCTGAACAAGGGATGCATCTGTTTATTTCATACCAGTGGGATTGCACCACACCAAAGAGGAACTCTCCATATTGACCTTCCCAACAGCTTGGTAATATAGAAGAACGAGTTCTCCCACATCACAAGAAGAAAATAGGAGGGAGGCATTCATATAGGGAGAACACCAGAGAGGTACATATATACCTAACAGGAATTATCTATCATCTGCATATGTTCCCACACTGAGATACTGTACAATTGAGTTATCATGGCAGATGAGCTTAACATTTTCTGATATCTCCTACTCAACACATATATTGGGAGAGAGTAAAGTATTGCCTGTGAGGCAACACTAGCCATGTGATGGGTTCCATTGTACCCAATGTATACACACAAACGTTCACATATATACAAATACATATTTTTGAGTTTGAGTTGGTTGCTCTTCTGTGTGGAATCTGCAAGAAAAAATAAATAAACAATTCACACCTTTAGAGCCCTTTGGAAGAATGGCTATTGGAGGGAGACAAAACCCAGAGATAGAAGAAACTGTGAGGTGGTGAAAATAATGTAATATTAAGGTAACATATACCCACCTGCAATATCACAATCAGGAGATATGACAGACAGACAGATAAAAGAGAAGAAAAGCTCTGAGATTATAACATTTATAGGCGGTGACATGAAAAAGATGAAAATAGTCCACTTGAATAAAGGAATATATAAGCCAAATGAGTTACTTAAACAATCAGTCAAGGCAGAAGGAGATAAGTCATGAAAAGAATAGAATCCCATGGAAAAAAAAATACTATGTTGATTACCTTGTAAGGGAGCAAAAACAGAAAAAAGGAGAGGACAAGGATCTGAATGATCATTTAGATAAGACAAAGAAGGGAGGGTTATTTGAAAAAACATCCAATTACCTTTCTGAACAGTCCAAGTCTTTGGGAGGAATAATGGTCTGGAAAAAAAATCAACTTGTCCTTGGAGTAAAGAATGAAGGAGATGTCCAAATCAAAAATATCAGAGTGATGTCTCTTGCAAGAGAGAAGAAGAAAGTTTGGTATCAGAGAAAAATGGTACAAAGAATAGGTGGCCAAAAGTATAAATGTAGGACATGTAAGAGCTCTGAGAGCTAAACACAGGTTCCAGTAAAGAAGAGTAACCAGATGAGGAGGATGACTGATTAGAAAGACTTGGAAGATGTCCATAAGAACAAGAGAAAGAAATGGAGAATGGCCAGAAAAATATCACAGTCATCAACAAAGCCATACTGTAATAGACGATCAAAGAAATGGATACACCACCCTTGAAAAGTCAGGAAAATTTGTAAGTGAGATGTGGAAGAGTTGAACAAATGGTCCAGTATTTACAAATCCTACATTTAGGGTGATAAAATGCAAAGAAGGAGCAAGAAAGAAAATGGGCTACTCTGCAAGAAAAATCTGACTGCCTTGCAAGAGACTGTGACAATCTGACTTGAATATTTCATCACATATGGGTGTATGTGGTAATTTGTAACTTTGTTATATTTATTACTGTTGAAAGTTTATCAAACTACAGTAAAGCTTCACAGAAGATACAAATAGTATTCTGCAAATTATACATGCATCATAAACTAAACTTATTCAAATACATTAAAATTCAAAACAATTAGTACCTCATTACGACACTTCTCATCTTCATCAATTTTGTCTTTTGAAGATTGCAATTCTGAAATTTTCTTATTTAGTTCAGCATTTTCAACTTCCAGTTCCTGTACCTGGATTTATTCAGTGTAAAGAAACACCTGTTTAAAGTGTCACAGAAGTAACTCAACACTGAACAATCAATACAATATGATTTTTCAGAGCTGTTATACAGTATAATTTAGAGATGATACCATTTATATGCTAATAAATCAACATCAGTAACAAGTTCCTCCCCTCAATAAAAAAAATTAAGAGTAGTATGTTATAACTAAATTGTTCTTTAATCAAAACAACAGAGATAAAATGAAAATATACTTTACATGCATTATTAATTTGCTAATCACAGTTAATGAATCAGTATCACTGAAAATATAGAACTAGCTACAACCCAAGTAACACAAGTTCAACTCAAAGTACAGACATGTCTGAAAGAATATAACATATTGCAAGAAGAGATACTTCTTGTGAGTACAAGGCCTTTTATATTACTAATGCCTGCACCTGTGAAGTATACTTCTGATCAGTTCACAAGTGGCATTATGTATGTGCATTTGTGTGTTGGGAGGGGGTTTCCAATCCTGTTGTTCAATCAATGCATCAGCAGGCAATAAAAACAATAACATATTATGGCAATGCTGTACAGAACACCCAAGAAAGTCTAAAGATTTTCTATGAGATTTTTTTATCTTAATTAAATCACTTGTCCATATTATGGCTATACTGTACATGCAACTACATTACATTATACTATAAAATACTTTATTCTACCCCTAGAATTAATTCTTTGCTGTGATTGGCCAAGAACAGATCACTTGGCCTGAAAAATGTTAAATGTTGCCTTGAAAAGCTGGTCAACATCACATCAATATTACCTGGTTATCAATACCACTGTCATTCATGTGTGACATAGTAGCAGAACTTTGCAGACAATTTTTGCAGCACAGAGAAAACATGATGATTCATTTAGACTTAATTTACAAACAATGTTGAAAATCTTGCCAGCATTCTAGGCACATTTTCGTTGAAGTTAAACAGATGCATACTTTATACATTTATTGGTATGACCAAATTATGATGGGCTGTTATATTTTGAAAAATAATTTCTAAATCTTACTGATTTATTATTAATTCCCAAAACAAGGTCAAAATCTTCAATGAAATATTAAATTAAAATACAGATGGAGGCTCAAGGATGTAAGTTAAATATATTATATGATAGCACTATAATTAATCAGATTTTAGTAAAATTGAAAACAGAAGGTGGGAAGGGTAGAATAATTATTAACTGGTAATTTTGAGCAACAGGTCATTAGTTGCCCTTATAACCAGTCAATAATTGTTCAATATAATACAGAAGTTAATTC
This sequence comes from Limulus polyphemus, assembly GCF_000517525.1. Classification (NCBI taxonomy): domain Eukaryota; kingdom Metazoa; phylum Arthropoda; class Merostomata; order Xiphosura; family Limulidae; genus Limulus; species Limulus polyphemus. Next base: position 7,173 of record NW_013674243.1, on the reverse strand, counting down.
ACCTTTTTTTTTAAGATCATGTAATTTTTCTTCATTTCCATGTCTCTCCCTGAAGAATCCATAAAACGGGAATATGCCAAATCAAAGGCTTGTCCAATTGTTAGAGTTATTTCTTTTGACTGAAAATTAAAAAGTAAATACAACATTATTACTTCTACACTATCACAAAAACAAATGGATAAACTGCCATTAACAAATTTCAAAATAGAAAATAAAAATATGATTTCAAATTACAATTATATATATATTCATGTATGTATAAAATGATAAAAATTAATATACACTTTGACAGAACTTACCCGTTTGTTGCTAAAAAAGACAAAACAACTATGTTTTCCAGTTTCTTCTTGAGCAATAAAACTGATGAACCTTTTGTCTGTATTGTCATCAGCACAATAAGATATCCGATGAAGAGGATGTCGGTAGAAAATTTCCTTTTCATGCAAAAGAAAGCAATAGCAAATGAATACATATTTGCAAAGACTTGATAAAAATAAACTTGTAATTTTCTAAGTATGATACAAATAAAATCTTTTCATTAGCGTACTAAAATGTAGAATTCAAATACAAAACTTGTGCAAGACATTAAAGTAATGGATTTTCTAACTGCACATATACTGATTTTAGCAGTAGTTGAGGCCAACACTTTTCACTAGTTTAAGAAGAGAATCAGTGATTTCCTGAAAAGTAAAGGATGAGTGTTTAAGGACAGCCTTGAAGCCCCTGTTGTCCATAGGTTATGTAATGTTATTTAAAGCAATTTCAATTCTTCAATGGG